>NC_062518.1:18120796-18133296 GCF_022655615.1 Tachysurus fulvidraco
GTGTGTCTGTGCCTTTGTGTGTGTAGTGTGTGTGTGCGTGTCTGTGTAGTGTGTGTGTGTATGTCTGTGTGCTGACCGTGTGTTGTCCTGCTGTAGTGTTGTTTCAGCAGGGTTCCTAAAGTGTCTGCTCCGTCACTCTCACTGTTCTTCTGTAGAGAAACGTTGGGTGCCACCATCTTATCGTAAGGGTACAGGCAGTAGCTGTGACAGGTAGGTGGGTGCACGCACGCACGCACACACACACACACACACACACACACACACACACACACACACACACACACAGTTTAATTTCCTAACAACTCATGATAACTTTAACATGAATGTAGGTCACTGAGGTTCTCTTTAGCCAGAACACTGTGTCAGTGGGAGGTTCCAGTACCTGGGATGGACGATCGAAGGAGGTCCGACTTCCTGTTTGATGTCGGGGCACAGACGAGTAAAGGCCAGAGATCCCTACACACACACACACAAATAATTATTAAGAGTGCTTGTGCCATTAACTCATTACTCTTTTATTAATTTTAGTGTTTACCTTTCTCTTCATGTCACACACCTGATCAGTAGCAGGACAAGACTTCCTCACATGGGGGTCCTCATCTACAGCCTTCACACACACACACACACACACACACACACACACACACACACACACACACACACACACAAACAGGATAAACAATAAGTAGAGTAACAACAGCACCAGACAGAGAATGTGAGTGGAATCTGGTATCGTGTTTAAGTTATTTGGTTTAAGAAACATACGAATTAGAAACAGAGTTCTTATGTAGGAGAAAACACTAACTAGGGCAGTGTGTGTGTGTGTGGGGGGGGTGTGTGTGTGTGTGTGTGTGGAAACTTCCTCAACTGAAGCTGCTGACTACTGTTCAGCTCCAGATCACACAGGGGTACATTTAGACACAGACACACTCTGTCTGACTCTGTCTCAGTCTGACACACACACACACACACACACACACACACACACACACACACACACACACACACACACACACACACACACACACTGACAGACAGGGAGGATGTGGTTATGGTGTCAGACGAAACAGCAGACAATGTTTCAGAAAAAGCCCACAGAGAAAATGGAGCCTGACACACACACACACGCGCAGACAGAAACACACACACACACACAAAGCAGAAACATACCAGGGAAGATAGACAAAGAAACACTCAGTCAGACAATTAGACATACATTTTATATAACAGACACACACACACAGACAAACACGCACACAGACAGACACGCACACAGACAGACACACACACAGACAGACACACACACAGACAGACACACACACAGACAGACACACACACAGACAGACACACACACAGACAGACACACACACAGACAGACACACACACAGACAGACACACACACAGACAGACACACACACAGACAGACACACACACACACAGACACACACACAGACAGACACACACACACAGACACACACACACAGACACACACACACAGACACAGACACACTGTGTGTTTCCTGACATCATCCAGCAGTCTTTAAAAAAATCAGCTCTCATGTCTCTCTGTTCTGTTTTTAACTTCTGTTCCCACTTTCACAGAAACTTTCCTCATCTTAGGTTCTGTGTGTGTGTGTGTGTGTGTGTGTGTGCACAGTGAAACCAGGCCAATGGAGTTAGTGTGAGCCGAGCACATTGTTGACTCACAACAGCAGTGTGATGAAGTCAGCCAAGTTTCCCCCAACACTGAGTCACACTCAGACAGTGTGCGCGCGCGTGTGCGTGTATGTGTGTGTGTGCGCGCGCATGTGTGTGTGTTTCCCATCAGCGACTGGATTAAATTGTGAGGTCACAGTCAGTCATGTTAATGTTGTGTTCATTATCAGATCATTCCAAAGACAGACAAAAGAGACAGAGAATTAAACACACAAACAGGTGTGTGTGTCTGGGGGTGTCCGATGATTCTGCACTGACTCATCATTAGTGTTTATCACACACACACACACACACACACACACACAAATGATAGGCAGACAGATGTACAAGGACAGACAGAGACAGACACAAACAGACATGCAGATAAACAACAGGTTGATTCAGCAATACTGTTTATCTCTCTCTCATACACACACACACACACACACACACACACACACACACCATTACGGCTGTAACACACAACACATTCTGACAGTCAGTCTAGCTGTAGACGGTTTATTAGTGTGTGACCCTGACGTGACCAAGGAAGCGAACTGTGTCTTTGTCTACAAACCTCCCCCTTCACTCACACACACACACACACACACACACACACACACACACACACACACACACACACACCTGCTGGGAAAACACACACACCCAGACCACCAGCTGTGAAACTGGGTCAGCTGTGGTTTATGAAAACAACTCTATAGAACAAATGTAGAGTCAGACGTGCGTGTGTGTCTCTCTCTGTCTCTCACACACACACACACACACACTCACACACACACAGTTGTCCCTACACACCGCTCCTGACCCTAAAGAGCACCATTTCCATGACAACACACTTTACATTAGGCTCAGCGATCACGTTTTTAAAATAAATGTAGAATGTGGTGATTATAACACACTCCCGATTGAGCTGCTCCTTCAAGCAGAGCTCATTTGCAGCACAAAGAGCAGCGTGTGTGTGACAATGAGCCGTTTTTACCTGGTCCACAGGTGTGGTGTCTGATGTCAGGTGAAACTTCTCCTTCATTTGGTCAAGCACTGTGCTGAGTTTGGGCTCGTCTGCGGTGCCCTCGTAGCGACGGCTCAGGTGCAGGTAGCGCGGCCAGCGTGTGGAGTCGAAGCCCCAGTGGCAGGTGCGTTTGTCGGGGGTGCGGTGCGAGTGCATGACGAAGTTCTGGGGCGAGAACAGCAGCTGGCACTCCACACACTGCACGCACGGTGCGTCCGGACGAACGTAGAACTGTGGCACAAACACGCCGCGGCACTTCCCCAGGCACTGGTGTTCCACCTGGATGTAGACAGTAAAAAGTGACATAGTAAATATTTAATACATAGTAAATATTATACATCAGTGCTGTAGTCGTAAAGGACACTAATGATTTCTAACGTACCTGAAAGCCGAACTGTCCGTTAACAGATGAACCTTTTACCCCGGGCTGGGGGCGATTGTGTGTGGAGCCGGGACGGAGCAGCGCATTGCACAGCCTCTGAGCGTCGGTCAGCGTGATGAGGCCACAGGATGGGGCGTTGAAGGGAAGGATGCCGAGCACTTTGAGGACGTGCAGCTGGTCGGCGTCACAGCGAGCACAGTAAACATACAGCTCATCACACACGGCATTAATCTGCTGCAGCGTGAAGTCCCGCAGGACTGAGTTCAAAACCTGCGGCAGACACAGACGCTTCTCTCCGCCCACAACAAAGCTGGAGATTGAATCACCCTCCAGCATCGCGTGCGTCAACTCGGTTGACCTGTCGCTCGGCACCAACAGGGGCCCCGCCCCCAGGACAGAGGGAGATGGAAGGGGTGGGGCGACGGGCTGCGGTGAGCTCGTGTCTGTGCGTGCGGAGAAAGCGGCCGGTCCCCCCAGTGAGCTCCGGCTGCTCAGCGTGAACTGAGCCAGAGTGTGTTTGAGACCCGGACTCAGGTCCAAGGCTTTGTCACACTCCGAATCTTCCCGTTTCACTCTGCACGTCAGCTTCATCTCCGCCATCAAACGCTTCTTTATGGGCGCATCCTCTGGTCTGTCCCTGCACACACGCTTCCCCCCGTACTGCAGAGCGCTCATGTCTCTAACTGGCACCGTCACACTCGCCATGCCGTCTCTCTCTGTAACTCTCTCACACACACACTGTGACCTGTCTGCCCACACGTGTCTCACACCTCCACAGTCTTCCTGTTGGCTTGTCTCACAGCCTCAGTGTACTGGCATGGGGACAGGGTAGAGTTCCACTTCCTGTTAAAACAAAACAATCAGAACCGAGAGCTAAAAACGGAGTATAATAAATGTCTTAATTAAAGCCTCATGATTTCCCTGATCTTTAAATACACCTCAGTCAGCTTTATGACTGTTCTGTTACTAACACCTCTCTATAAATCACTAACATTTAACTCTCACGCTTTTCTGTCTACATTAATAACTAGTTAAACCGACACAAACACGTGGTGGCCAACAGTATAAATGTGAAATAAGCGACGTGTCTCAGGACAAACCGAGCTGTTTAAACCCTCAGCGACAGACAGATCATTAATAGAGCTGTGAAGCTGCGGCTGTGTCTCAAACGACCAACTTCTGTCTACTTAGGTGCCCTAAATCATGTCCTACTGAACAGCAGCGTCTGCGCCATACGGAGCGCGCTAGAGGCCGCCGTTTGGAACACAGCCATAATGCGCTAAACCCTGCAGGGAAACAGGGAAAAACACACACACACACACACACACACACACACACACACACACACACACACACACACACACACACACACACACACACAAACCCCACACATATATATACACACACATACATATATACACATACCCCCCCACACATATATCCACATACACACACTACACACACACACACGCGACAAAACGTCAATTAAAGAAGTGTTTAAATAATAACGTACTAGCGGAGAGTCTGAGGGAGAGGCTAAGCTAGGCTAGGCTAAGCTAGTTAGCTCGTTAGCACGTACGTTCTGATGATGTTATCGTCGCTCGAGAGAAAAATCCACTCAAAACGTCTCTATTTCGGTGTCACGAATGAAGAACTGCTGTTTCTGAACGTATACTACAGTAATCACGACCACACGGTTCCTGCCGAACGCTTGTTGTTGTTCCAGACAGAAGTTGTGGAGGATTTAAAAGGACTTACCTTCGTCTCCTCTCAGTCTGTCTGGGTTTCTCTCGACAGCGCCAGACGGGGAAAACCTCACTAGACTGCGTTTCCTACCCGTATTCCGCCCTTCTGCAGTACGATTGGCTGCTAGGATTGTCTGCAAAATGGGCATTAGCCAATTACAGCTCGAAGCACTGTGTAGGGGCGCGGTGTGTTTGTTGAAATATGGGTGGGATCTTAAACACAACGGATTTTTCCTTTGATCGACGCAGTGAAACAAGTTCAAGTTTCGAGCTGATTTCCTCCAGTTTCCTCTCATCATGTAGTCACTTACCATAAAGCTCGTTATTGTGGATCTCACTCATAAACCTGCAGTGAAGAAGCTCTGCTGCTGTGTACATTCACAGTGAATAATAAACGTCATTGTGGGGAAAAGTGCAGAATTATTTGGGAAACTTTCTCATTATTATTATTATTATTATTATTATTATTATTATTATTATTATTATTACAGCAGCTATACAGATAAAAATAGTGTGGATTCTGACCTGTAGACTTTACTGTACTTTAACGCAATCAAATGTGCTGTATTTTACATCCTGAGAGACAAAATGTCATTTCCCCTTTTACACCATGTCCAAACATTTTAGTCTGAATCCGCCATTTTAACACACACACACACACACACACACACACACACACACACACACACACACACACACACACACACACAAATACACAGAGACAGACACACGTGTGTGCGCCCTCTCACAGACCCTACACATGTGGGGTAACACACACATACACAAATACACACTCACCCTTTCAAACCCTATAAATGTGAAGTAACACACACAAATACACATGCCCCCTTACAGACCCTATAAATGTGAGGTAACACACACACACACACACACTCCAAAGTTCCAGTTTTACTCGGACTCTTAGAAAGCACTGACACTGGAGACTCTTTCACCACGTGTGTAGTGTTCATCATACACGTTGTAGGGAAGTAATGGCCTAATGGTTAGAGAGTTTGACCTCTAACCCTAAGGTTGTGGGTTCGAGTCTCGGGCCGGCAATACCACGACTGAGGTGCCCTTGAGCAAGGCACCAAAACCCCCAACTGCTCCCTGGGCGTATATAAATGGCTGCCCACTGCTCCGGGTGTGTGTTCATGGTGTGTGTGTTCATTGCTGTGTGTCCGTATGTCACGTCACGTCACATCTACGTTATTCCAGAATAAACCCCATCACTCCTCAATGTACTCCTCCTGTTGAAGTTCCTCAGCAGCCATTTGTCAGGGTGTATCACCATGGTAAAGAGTCGGTGTGTGTTCACACACACATTTGCTAACGCCACACACACATTCACACTCTGAATGCTAACAAAGGGATGGGTGGGTCCCAGAATCACAGAACCTCCTCCACACACACTTTTGATACATACACAATCAGACAGCTAGTCAGAGTGTATAGCACACAGTACAGCAACACCACATGTAGTGTGTGTGTGTGTGTGTGTGTGTGGATAAAGAGATGGAAATTCAATACACTCAGTTCATTAGATGACTCTCGGGAAGTCTAAATGCTCCCCTGAGAAACAGTCTGCCTCGTTCTCGCTCTCTCTCTCTAACACACACACACACACACACACACACACACACAGTTATTGATGCTAACTAATGAGCTACAGTTAAGTTACTCAGAAGATTATGCATCACATCAATGCTAATAATTGAAACTAAAAGTTAACATGAGGTCAATACCACACCATCAAGTTTGTGTTTTATTGCACTGTTACACTTTACTTTGTAATAGACAACACTAACAAGTGTGACATTTACACTGGTGGTGTGTGTTTTACACACACTCAGCTTTTCATGTCTCTCAGCACACACACACGTCTTTAAAGTTAACACACAGTGCACAGATTCACAATGACCTCTTGACCCTGGTGTCTCCCACTGTGACCTCCTGACCCCTGCTGGTCTGTGTAGTCACATGACCTCAGCTCACAAGGGTCAAAGCTAAGGCACCATTTGTTAAGTCTGTAGTGTGTGTGTGTGTGTGCACGCGCGAGACTGCTTTTTTAAAAACTGCACTGGATTTAAGCTTATGGGGTAAACAGATTGCCAATCAAAAGCTTATTATTATTATCTTCCCAGTAACTAGTTGTAGCTTTACCCCTGACACATACAAGGTTTCTATAGTAACCCTGTAAACAAGTGGTTACTATAGAAACCATAAGGCATTAATATGAACCTGCTCTACAGTCAGAGCTGCTGATAGAACGAATCGACACAGACGACTAATCAGAGTCCAGAACTCAGCAGTGTGTGTAATGTGGGATGTGGTAGCTCAGTGGTTAAGGTGTTCGACTACTGATCAGAAGGTCATTGGTTCGAATCCCAGGTCCACCAAGATGCCACTGCAGGGCCCCTGAGCAAGGCCCTTAACCCTCAATTGATCAGGTGTATAAACTGAAATAAGACGATGTAAGTCACTCTGGATAAGAGTGTCTGCTAAATGCTGTAAATGTAATAAGTGTGCAATAAATGTTTGATCGTCGTTATTATCCCATGTGTTTTTATTTAAAACTGATTTTTTCCATTTAACAGCTTCATCAGGGAAACAAAAATAATAACAATAATAATAAAAATAACAGGAATAAGAACAGTGGAATTCCATTAGTGTCACATTTCATCTAAAAACAGAGGAGGTCATGACAGAGCTCTTGTACACACACACTCCCTCTCTCTCTCACACACACACGTACACACGTTATGACAGAATGAGAGTAGTGTCTAGCCTGTAGTGTGTGTAAGGAATGCATAATTAACTGTAAAAGGATGTACTTAATAACAAGCTGTAATGTGTGTGTGTGTGTGTGTGTGTGTGTGTGTGTATATAAACATGTAGTGTTTAATTTGGTCGTTAGTGTCCAAGGCTCAGCAGCAACAGACAGAGTGAGACAGACAGGATAGATAAATTGAGGAGCAAATCTACACAGTATAATAAAAATAAATTGGCAAACACAATGGTAGCTACACACACTCACTCACACACACACTCACACACTCACTCACACACACTCACACACACTCACAGACACACACACAAAGATGCACACGGGCAGTGCACTCTCCTTACACACACTCCTCTGCTGACATCAGCAGTGGGTTGATGTACTCGAAGCCTTCAAACTCTGACTGGTCAATCTTCTTCACCACATCACTGCAACACACACACACACACACACACACACACACACACACACACACACACACAAACACAGATTAGATCAGTGACGCAGTTAGTATTAGTAGCAGTTCAGACAATGATGTAACTCTGATCCATTAGTGAGGCAGAGCAACGTGCTTCCTGTTTTCTTAAAGAAAATTACCCCATGAAGGAAACACACACACACAATCTCAGACACACACACACACAATCTCAGACACACACACAATCTCAGACACACACACACACAATCTCAGACACACACACACAATATCAGACACACACACACACACACACACAATATCAGACACACACAATCTCAGACACACACATGCAATCTCAGACACACACACGCAATCTCAGACACACACACGCAATCTCAGACACACACACACAATCTCAGACACACACACACAATCTCAGGCACCCACACACACACACAATCTCAGACACCCACACACACACACAATCTCAGACACCCACACACACACACAATCTCAGACACCCACACACACACACAATCTCAGACACCCACACACACACACACACACACAATCTCAGACACACACACAGTCTCAGACACCCACACACACACAATCTCAGACACACACACACAATCTCAGACACACACACACAATCTCAGACACACACACACACACACACAATCTCAGACACACACACACACACAATCTCAGACACACACACACAATCTCAGACACACACAATCTCAGACACACACACACACACACACAATCTCAGACACACAATCTCAGACACACATACACACACAATCTCAGACACACACACACACAATCTCAGACACACACAATCTCAGACACACACACACACACACACACACAATCTCAGACACACACACACACAATCTCAGACACACACACACACACAATCTCAGACACACACACACACAATCTCAGACACACACACACACACAATCTCAGACACACACACACACAATCTCACACACACACACACACACACAATCTCAGACACACACTCAGACACACACACAATCTCAGACACACATACACACAATCTCAGACACACACACACAATCTCAGACACACACACACACACAATCTCAGACACACACACACACACACACAATCTCAGACACACACACACACAATCTCAGACACACACACACACACAAACTCTCACACACACACACACACAATCTCAGACACACACACACACACAATATCTCTCACACACACACACAATATCTCTCTCTCACACACACACACACACACACAATCTCAGACACACACACACACACACAATCTCAGACACACACACACACAATCTCAGACACACACACACACACAATCTCAGACACACACACACACAATCTCAGACACACACACACACACAATATCTCTCACACACACACACAATATCTCTCTCTCACACACACACACACACAATATCTCTCTCACACACACACACACACAATATCTCTCTCACACACACACACAATATCTCTCACACACACACACACACACACAATATCTCTCACACACACAATATCTCTCTCACACACAATATCTCTCTCACACACAATATCTCTCTCACACACAATATCTCTCTCACACACAATATCTCTCTCACACACAATATCTCTCACACACACAATATCTCTCACACACACAATCTCTCACACACACACACACAATCTCACACACACACAATCTCACACACACACAATCTCAGACACACACAATCTCAGACACACACAATCTCAGACACACACACACACACACAATCTCAGACACACACACACACACAATCTCAGACACACACACACACACAATCTCAGACACACACACACACACACAATCTCAGACACACACACACACACAATCTCAGACACACACACACACAATCTCAGACACACACACACACAATCTCAGACACACACACACAATCTCAGACACACACACACAATCACACACACACACACACACACACACACAATCTCAGACACACACACACAATCTCAGACACACATACACACAATCTCGGACACACACACACAATCTCGGACACACACACACAATCTCAGACACACACACACAATCTCAGACACACACACACAATCTCAGACACACACACACAATCTCAGACACACACACACAATCTCAGACACACACACACAATCTCAGACACACACACACAATCTCAGACAGACACACACACACAATCTCAGACAGACACACACACACAATCTCAGACACACACACACACACAATCTCAGACACACACACACACACAATCTCAGACACACACACACACACACAATCTCAGACACACACACACACACACAATCTCAGACACACACACACACAATCTCAGACACACACACACACAATCTCAGACACACACACACACAATCTCAGACACACACACACACAATCTCAGACACACACACACACAATCTCAGACACACACACACACAATCTCAGACACACACACACACAATCTCAGACACACACACACACACACACACACACAATCTCAGACACACACAATCTCTCACACACACACACACACACAATCTCTCACACACACACACAATCTCTGACACATACACACAATCTCAGACACATACACACAATCTCAGACACATACACACAATCTCAGACACACACACACAATCTCAGACACACACACACACAATCTCAGACACACACACACACAATCTCAGACACACACACACAATCTCCGACACACACACACAATCTCCGACACACACACAATCTCCGACACACACACAATCTCCGACACACACACACAATCTCCGACACACACACACAATCTCCGACACACACACACAATCTCCGACACACACACACAATCTCCGACACACACACACAATCTCCGACACACACACACAATCTCAGACACACACACAATCTCAGACACACACACAATCTCAGACACACAGACACACAGACACACACACACAAAATCTCAGACACACACACAATCTCACACACACAATCTCACACACACACACACACACAATCTCTCACACACACACACACACACAATTTCTCTCTCACACACACACACACAATCTCTCTCACACACACACACACACACACACAATCTCTCACACACACACACACACACACACACAATCTCACACACACACACACACACACACACACAATCTCTCACACACACACACACAATCTCCCACACACACACACACAATCTCTCACACACACACACACACACACACACACACACACACACACACACACACACACACATACACACACAATCTCTCTCACACACACACACACACAATCTCTCTCTCACACACACACACACACACACACTCACTCATCGTCAGGAGTCAGCTGGATCGGCTCGTTGGTGAACTGGGCATCAAAGTTGTCCAGTCCAAATTCACCAGAGATGTTGGGTTTAAATGGAGGAACCACCTGCTTCTGTTCCATCTGTGACACACACACACACACACACACACACACACACACACACACACACACACACACGTACATCACAGATGTAGCATCAGTTTTATACAATGACTCGTCTGTCTGCAGTCTACATAAATTAATCAGACAAACAGACAGACAGACAGACAGACAGATAAACAAACAGACAGACAGATAGACTCACCAGTTCCCAGTCTACATTTCTGAAGAAAGGATGAGCCGTAATGTCACCAAATCCTGTCTGTGGATGACAACCCAGGCGCTCCTTAGGGTCCTGAGACACAGACAGACAGACAGACAGACAGACAGACAGCTGAAGTTATTAGCAGTCGATTCTCTGTATAATGATGGTGTAACAGTTTTGCATGTTTGGACACAGAGTACTCAGCTCATGATATGACAGTTATAATTAGTGCTGTAGGGAAGTGTGTGTGTGTGTGTTTACTTTGTTGAGAAATCCCTTCAGTACGCTGGCTGCTTTCACTGACAAAGACCTGGGGATTCTGATCTGCTTCTCCAAGATCACTGAAACACACAAAACACACACACAATCATTATCATCATATTTATCTTTTATTGTCCTTCTATTTATGTCTGTGAATGATTTTGTGATGGTGTAATTATATTGTAAATATATTATGCATGTGTGTGTGTGTGTATTTGCTTGTGTGCATGTGTGTGTGTACAAGTGTGTGTATGAGTGTGTGTATGTGTGTGTATATAAATATATGTGTGTGTGTGTGTGTGTGTGTGTGTGTTACCCTGGAATAAATAGTCCTCTGTGTTCTGGTCAGGATTGTCTGAGCTGCCCACAATGTCAAACGGAGACCTGCCTGCCATCATCTCGAACATCAGCACCCCCAAAGCCCACCAGTCCACACTGAACCCTACACACACACAAACTCCAATTAATCTAGGAATATAGAACTTAGCATGTGAGTGTG
>NC_062518.1:18138296-18148296 GCF_022655615.1 Tachysurus fulvidraco
TCTCTCTCTCTCTCTCTCTCTCTCTCTCACAAACACGTAAATTAAACAGAAAACACAGATTTGTGTATGAACTGCTTCTGTAAACAACTTAAATCTGTTCTGCAAAACTGAACTTAAGGACGAATAACTTCAAAACTACTGACATGTAAACAAACAGCACATGGTTTAAAAAAAACAAACAAAACTTTCATCTAAACTTTCTGTAAATATCTTTAATAATAAACGTCGAACAATAAAACGAATAAATAAAGACCGGATGAACTTAAATACTTCAGTAACACAATGCTAACTTAGTTACTCTCAAAGCTAACTGACAGATTTGATACACAGAGAGACTAAATGCACGTTTACACACAGACAAGGTGTCTTAAACACTAATAAAGTGTAATAACGTGTGTAATAACGCTTACCCGCGGTAGTAGGCCTTGACCCGGACCTGGAGCGGATTGTCGCCCGGGTGGCTCGCGCTGCTGTCCCGCACAGTCGGCATCCTCAGCGCCGGGAGGCTAAGCTAAGCTAACTGTGCTAACTTATAGTCGGCGACAACTAACACACACAACAAACAATAATAATTAAACTTTATATTCACGGTTTAGAATAAAAAACAACAACCCCAGACTAACTAATATTAACCCCCCGAATAAAGCGCGTATATCCTGTAAAAGTGTGAGGCGGAGCACCGGATCTTCAGTCACACGAACAACAGCTCCAACTTCTCCAAGCGAAGCGGCGCAATCCCAAATAGATCAGCACTTCCTGTGGACGCGCACTTTGTTGTATAGAATCTGTACTTCATTCTAGTGCACTTTGTATTAGTGAGAAAGGCGATTGAAATGCAACCAATGGACTGAACCAAGTGTGGAATGCGCAGGGAAGTGCGCGTAAACATGTCTGTAGTTAAAAAGTAAACCACGATGTAGACACAGTGACGCTTCTAGAGATTAATTTATACGAGTTAATGGATTATTTATTGGTATAAGTGTTCAAGGATTCTGCTTTTTTCGTTTAATGTTTTGGACGGACCGGTTGAATAAACATACGCGTCGATCAGCGTACGGATCGTACCAACTGTGCTTCAGGTGGGGGGGGGGTAGTTACCTGGGTTTACTGTAATACTGTAAAAGTGAATAAAGTGAAAGCAGATCTATTCTAAAAAGTGAGAAAATGAGTGAGTCTTTAACTGACTGAGCTTTAAAGTGAGGTTTTACAATATGATCACAGCTAATGAGCAACAATTCAGTGTTAAATGTCAAGATAATCAGATCATCAACTGGAAGAATGATTCATATTATTAGAATTCATATTATAATGAATAATTAAAATACTTCAATATAATCCATCAAATGCTTTTTGAAAGTTTTTAATGATGAAACAATATCAAAGTAACTACATAATACTTAACTGAGCAAAGTGTTAGAGCCCATTAATGAGGCAATAACCTACAGTAATAACACGACTGTGTTGAGTATATAAAGTAATGAGATATAACACATTAAAGCCACTCAGTGTGTGGATTTCTAATATTCAAAGCCAGGAAAGACCAGAAGAAGTGGCTCTCCATCACCATTAGGATGTTTACATGGTGAAGAGGAGATGGCCACTGAACGTGTTGCGTCTGTCTGAGTCTGTGTGGACCTTCCGGGTCTCCACCAGCTCCAGGTAGACCTGGTCTCCTTCCTCCAACAGCAGTGAGACCGAATTAGTTGCCGTGTCCTCGCTGTCAGAGCCAGGCTGAATATCAGTGGCAAAAACTATGTTTTCTCCATTCTTCGTCAGAGCCACGCCGGTCGGCAGGTTGTTTGCGTTGAAGATGACAAAAACGAAGTAGTAAACTCCTTTCACAGGTGCTGTGAAGATACCTGGAGAAATGATTTACATGATTAAAAGCAAACCCTAGTGATGAGGCTCGAGGCAGCAGGTGGAGGTCGATGTAGACTCTAGACAGAGACATTACCGTCTCATACCTGCTGCCTTAACTGTCCCTTACTCTCATTCGCACACAAGCCAAATTACAGACTAGTGCAGCACAATTCCTGCCTTTTTTATGGAAGAAAACCACACAGAATGGAATGAAGACACAAAGCTGGGGATGATTCTTACTAACCCACAGATCCGGGGTCTCATTTATAAAACTGTGCGTAGGATCCCTACTAAATGTTTACGTACGCCAAAAAAATTCCGATTTACAAAACCGTGCGTACGCACACCTGTAAGAAATGTTCCCCCAGATGTGCGCACGTGAACCAGCCTCATATCCTGCCCTGTACACGCCCATTTTTACACGCCCATTACACGCTCCACAATTGCGCGGGCACGAGATTGGACCTCGTTATAATGAGTTTCCTCTGCGCTCTGCGGGTTTAAAAATGGGGTGAGGAGCCAGCGTATCAGGGGGTAGCCACTGTCGCCTGCAGGTTATAATTATATTAAAAGCAACATTGTTATAATTATATTAAAAACAAAATTTTTACAGTTTCTACTTTTTAATATTGTTAAACATAAGCAAATTCATTTTTAGATGGTGCCCTACCAACATGAGCGCAGTCAATTGCGCCGATTACATTTGGGAAACCAGACATTGCTGCAAATTGCATTTTAATTTCGGCCTGTTCTCGTACAGTGTAGGAAAACATGATGTACCGACTACCCATATTAAGTATACCATTCAAAACGACAGATATTATGGCACTCAGGGACGGCTGTGATATACCAGACCTATAGGGTGAGATGATAGATTCCAATAGAATTATTTCATATACAAAAAGGTCTTAGAGACAAAGTTGAGGATTACTTATAGTTTTTTATATAAATAATTTACCTGTCTGCCAATTCCCGCTGGAATCAGTCGGTTGCCAAGAACCCCAGAGTGGTGAGGACTTGTATTTGGACTGGGATGGCATGCTTCCGGCGTGTTGCCCTCTCTAATACTGAACCCAATTTGGCACATAGATCCAAGAGCACAGCTCTAGGGAATCTAAATCGGCTTATTAGCCAGTCATCATCATGGGCCAGGAAATTGGCAGCGCTGACTGTTATTTATTTAAAATATATTTTGAATTACGTTTGGATTTTACTAGATGTATATAGCCTAAAACAATCGGCACAAATAACACTGTTGGATTAAATCTTTATGATAATGTGTATATAGCGTAAGAAATGGAGTGAAAATTAAATGTCATTAATTCTTATAATCTGCGATGGTTTGACACTCCGTCCAGGGTGTATCCTGCCTTGATGCCCTTGAGCTGAGATAGGCACAGGCTCCCCGTGACCCGAGAAGTTCGGACAAGCGGTAGAAGATGAATGAATTAATGAATTAATAATTCTTGTAATCGTTCTTCTCACATATATTTTCTACAATCTAACTTCAGTTCACGACCTCACCATCTGTGTCGCCAATTCCCTTTGGCTCTAGAATGTGCGTACGCACAGCTCAAAGGTGCGCACGTTCTCCCGTCAAGTTTGTTTTTTATAGATAACAACCTTTGCGTGGGAACTGGCGTACGTACGTTTCCAGCCCCGTTTTGTGTGTACGCACACTTTATAAATGAGACCCCTAATCTCCACTGTGATATAATTATTTTCACACACATCCTCGAATTGTCATCAACAGTGACATTCATTAACAGTCGTACCTGTTTTTGGGTCATAACCGTTGCCGATATTCATCAAAGCTTCTCCAAATACCAGAGTCACACGTTTCGGGTATGGTCCGATATTTACAGGGCCAGTCGCTGAGAACGCCACTTTGGGCTTGATGTCTAAAAACAGATAGTGTGTTTATTCTCATATTTGCAGACTTTATTTAGAACCTATAGGCTTATGCAATAAAGCTGTTTCCCTCTGTATGATTGAGTTTACCGTTCATCAGCTTTTCGACTTGGTGTTTGAGCTTGTGGACTTCTTGCTGTAGAACTGAACTCAAGAAATCTAATAATGTTCAAAATTAGAGAAAAATATTTACATAAAATGATAAGAAACGTTTAATAATGAATAAAAATTCACAAATTTCTCTCAACTCCTTAAACAAATAACTAAATATTTATGTCAAGTGGTTTATTTTCATAGTCTTATTAAACTCAATGAGCAGAAGATGTTTTGGGTTTACCTGGCTCTCCTTTCTGACCTGGTGGTCCTGCTGGGCCTATTATTTGAAATTAGAAATTAGATAGATATTTCTCTCTCTCTCTCTCTCTCTCTCTCTCTCTCTCTCTCTCTCTCTCTCTCTCTCTCTCTCTCTCTCTCTCTCACACACACACACACACACACACACACACACACACACACACACACACACACACACACACACACACACACACACATACACACATACACACCCTGCTCTCCCTTGTCTCCTCTAGGGCCTGTATTTCCATCTCTACCATCTCTTCCAGCAAGGCAGTTGTGTCCAGGAGATCCTGGGACTCCAGCCAGTGCTGGACAGCTGACAGTCTCAGATTCAGCATTTGGAAGGAACCCAAAGTGATGCAGCAGCAGAACACTAAATAGTGCATGTAACAGCACCATCATCAGACCCCTGTCACACAACAGATTCAAAAAATAATTTCCTTTAAATATAGAACCAAATCTCTCTAAATGAGGTTAACTGGAGGGATCACAACAGACCTCTGGGGCCACAATTACCCAAATGAATAAAACCAACAGAGTAAAATGGCTCAAACGTCTGTGAACTTAAAATGCAGTGATAAGAAATAGAAATAAAGGAATAAAAAGATGAAATAAGGAGAATCACACATGTAAGACTTTGTTTTTTAAATGAAAATTTAATCCATTTTTGTTCGATGCCCCCAGTTCTCTGTGCCACGCCCTCAAACACACTGCAGGAATCTGTTATTGAGGCTGAAGCTACAGACACAGAACATGATTTTACAGTAAAATGACTTTTATATTTAGAAGCTAATTTGGTGTAGATAAAGTTCTACACATCAGTTGATGACATTTAAACAAAGACACACAGTGTAAAGTAGATTCTAAACATTATTTATGTTTCTATTTTTAGATCATGCACCAATCTGTAGATTCTGCTGTTCAGTTTTATTAAATGATTTATGACACATTATGACATTATGTCTGGTCCTATTGTTTCTTTCAGAAATACTGCAAATAAACATCTTTTTAAATTCATATATTACAGAATATTTACAGAGGGCATTAAATGACTTACCCAAGATTTATTATTGAAGCTTTTCTTGGTGTGGAACTTAGAAATATATTTCTACAGACTGCTGTATTTTTACAGATACGTAATATTAGAGGAATTGAGCGAAAGTTAATAAACATCCTCTTTTTCCCTCCTACCCTCTGTCTGTCTCTCTCTGTCTGTCTGTCTCTCTCTCTCTCTCTCTCTCTCTCTCTCTCTCTCTCTCTCTCTCTCTCTCTCTCTCTCTCTCTCTCTCTCTCTCTCTCTCTCTCTCTCTCTCTCTCTCACTCTCTCTCTCTCTCTCGGTGCATGCTGGGAGTGTCTGGGTGTGTGAGTGGTCACAGGAGGTGAGAGCTATCGTGGGATTTTTTTTCTGGTTTTCTCTTCACTTTTATCGATAGAGTTAGTCTCTTCCAGTTAATTAAAGAGAACAGAAAGTCAATTATAGTTTTTTTTGTGTGCTAAATAGTGTAGTTTAATAGACAGGTAAGTTAGTCAGGTGAGTAGCAGGGTGGGAGCATGATGGCGTCCCTCACACAGAGACACCTGTCTGGATAAAAAGAAAAGGTTTAGACTGAAAAAGATGGTAACGAATCTAAGGAAAAACAAAATAAAATAAAACAGTTAAATGGATAAATCACATCTGGTATCTTTTTCACTTTACTGTCTCTTTTCTGTCTCTATCCTTTTTTTCCTTTTTCCCATGGAGATGTTTAAAGCAGGAACATTAAACATTAATGTGGGTAGAGACAGGAATAAATTAACAATGGTAAAGGAGTTTATAAGTATTAAAAAACTTCATGTTATTTTATTTTTTACAAGAAACACGCACTGACACCGATAATCAAGTAGAATTGGAAACATGGTGGAAAGGGAATATTTCTATGAGTCATGGGACAAGAAACAGTGCTGGGTTTGCAATTTTATTTTCTGAACACATAAACAACATTTTAGTCCGGGATATCAGTGCTGATTTGGTATCTTGTCATACCGGTTAAAGAGGCACTTACCTTCTGTACTGGTATCTATATTTGGGGATGTCAGTGTTCGGGCAAGTGCTGATGAGATGAGAATTCCTTACAATTGCTATTAGCAAAAGTAAAACATAAAGGTACTGTTTTTGTTTTTATAAAAGTTTATGCTCCTAACAGTGGCCCAGAGCGAATGGTGTTCTTTTTAGAACTTAAAAAGTTGGTCCAGAAATATGATGACGGTGTGTGTGTTATTTTGGGGGGTGACTGGAACTGTACTACCGATTTTACTCTGGACAGAAATGGGGAAGAACCTCATAGTCAGTCAGGCATTCTTTTATCTAATATCATCAAAGAAACTCAAATGGCTGACATTTGGAGAAATAGGCATGAAGGTGTAAGGCAGTACACGTGGATTAAAGTGAACGATAACAGGGTCAGTGGAGCGAGGTTAGATTAGGTTAGGTTTTATTTAAAAAAGACCTGGAATAATAGAGTAATGAAGGTTTCTATTGAACCCAATGGTTTTTCGGATCAGCACATGGTTTTATTAGATATAAATATAAAGAAAACATTGAAAGCAAATTATTATTGGGTTTTTAATGTTAAATTATTACAGGATGTTTCTTTTCATGAGATTTTTAACACTTTCTGGGATGGCTGGAAAATGAAGAAGGGCTCTTTTAAAAGTCTTAGCCAGTGGTGGGATGTGGGGAAAGTCAACATAAAAATGCTCTGTCAAAACTATACGTCTTTCTCTACTACTATCCTGAAAGAAACAGTGCAGTCTCTACAAAGAGACATCGAACTTTCAGAAAAACGCATTATGGACGGCAATGACACCACACTGGGAGTTGGACTAACGAAAAAAAGACAAGAACTCAGCTCCCTGTTACAGGAACAGGCTAAAGGGGCACTGATAAGAGTGAGATACTGCTCTATTAAAGACATGGATGCTCCAAGTACCTTCTTTTTTAATCTGGAAAAAAAAAGTGTTCAGCAAAAGACAATGTGCCATCTTTGCCGCACGGATGGATCCATCACATCTGACCTGGCAGAAATGAAGAGACTGGCAAGAGACTTCTACAGCGAGTTGTACAGCGCTGAGAGCTGTGATGCTGAATCTGCTGAGGACATACTCAAAGACCTGCCTCAAATACAGCAAACACAAAAAGAGGAACTAGACAGGATCATCACCCTGCAGGAGCTCACAGAGGCAATGTCTCAGCTATCTAAGGGACGATCCCCTGGAATAGATGGATTACCTGTGGACTTTTATCAGCATTTCTGGTTTTTATTGGGACAAGACTTACATGAGGTTTTAACAGAATGTATGCAGAACAAAACCCTCCCTGTAAGTTGC
The DNA here is from genome assembly GCF_022655615.1 of Tachysurus fulvidraco. NCBI lineage: Eukaryota > Metazoa > Chordata > Actinopteri > Siluriformes > Bagridae > Tachysurus > Tachysurus fulvidraco. The sequence goes on from NC_062518.1 coordinate 18,145,792, forward strand.
CGGAGAGCAGTCCTATCACTGCTCCCAAAGAAAGGAGACTTGGGGTTTTTAAAGAACTGGAGGCCAGTTTCTCTTCTGTGTGCCGATTATAAAATCTTCTCCAAGTGCTTAGCTAACAGACTGAAACTTGTTTTAGATTCAGTTATAAAAAATGACCAAACTTATTGTATCCCAGGAAGGTCTATAATAGACAACCTTTTTTTTAACTAAGGGATATAATTGATTTTAATCAGATAAATAAGTGTATACTGGGAATCCTGTCGATAGATCAGGAAAAAGCCTTTGATCGGGTCGACCATGCGTACCTTTTTAACGTATTGAAGCACTTTGGCTTTGGAGAAGGTTTTACATCATATGTCGAACTCCTTTACTTTGATGTATCTGTGCTGGTTAAAGCAGGGGGAGGTTTAAGTGCCCCAGTATCGGTGACTAGAGGTATTAGGCAGGGTTGTCCGCTTTCCAGACAATTATACAGTCTAGTCATTGAACCTTTACTATGTAGACTCAGAGCATCACTGAAAGGGACTTTAATACCAAAAGTGGATGTTTATTTTAAGGTGGTCTTAGCAGCCTATGCGGACGACATTTCTGTTTTTATCACCGAGAAAAAAATCACAATTTTAAAAAAGTGTGTACTTTACCTGCCAGTCAATGTTTTTAGATTTTTTCTGGGATAAGTTACACTGGGTGCCCCAAAGTGTTTTATACTTCCCCAAAGATGAAGGTGGGCAGGGCATAGTGCACCTACAGAGCAGAACCGCTGCTTTTTGTTTACAGTTTTTACAGAGATTTTTAGGTGGTTCAATGTCTGTAGGTTGGAAATGTATAACCAGTACTATTTTAAAATCTTTTAGGGATCTGGGACTTGCCAAACCCTTGTTCTTAATGTACCCTTGAAAGCTGAACACTTTGAGATTACCTGTTTTTTATCACAATGTTTTTAAAGTGTGGAGACTTTTTAGGACAGAGAGAGCCACAGGCACGAACTCACTTCCCCTTGCTACTTCAGGAGCCCCTGATCTACGGAGCTCGCTTGGACATTGCAGACAGTGCCCTCACCCAGACTCTACAAACATGTGGTCTCATCACACTGGGACACCTGGTGGACCTGGCTGGACCAGAGCTCAAAAACACCAGTGGAGTAGCTGCACGGCTGGGAGTAAGATCAATGGCACGGTTACTTCAGAGGTGGAACTCTGCTCTCTCACAAGAGGAACAACAAATGCTAGTGGAGTACTGTAGGGGGCTGAACATCCGGACGAGGAGGACCCTTTTCCTGAGCTTTCTCTGTCTCCAGACGTAGAGGGAAGTAATGTTTTATAAAGCCTGTGTTGTTTTTAACAAGAACAGTCTTAATGGTAGAGTGGACACACCGTGGCGCTCTGTCCTCAGGCTGAGGGAGGAAGAGCGACCACAGTGGAGGACACTCTACAAACCACCATTAACTAAAAGAACTGGAGATTTACAGTGGAGAATCCTGCACGGAATCATTGCTGGTAATGATTTTATTTCAGTCCTCTGTCCAGAGACAAGTCACGAGTGTCCCTTCTGTCTACAGAGGGAGACAATATTTCACAATTTTACGCAGTGTCTCAGACTAAAACCCCTTTTTATCCTTTTGCAGACTGTTTTTAACACTTTTTACAAATCCTTTTCAGTCCAAACTTTTATCCTGGGGTAAAATACACTAAGAAAAGGCAAACAGAATGTCAGCTCCTAAAGTTTGTTGTGGGTCAGGAAAAGATGGGCATTTACATCAGCCGAAAAAATAAAGTGGAACAAAGAGGCAGTGATGATGCAACAATGGTGACAACAGCAATGATGAAGTCCAGGATTCTAGTGGACTTTCACTTTTACAAGAAAACGGTGATCTTGACGATGTTTGAAAAAATCCGGTTCATTAAAAATGCACTCTGCTCAGTTTTTAATGATGAACTGCAGTTTGTCTTAAAGAACATCATGTACATTTTGTTTTTTATAGTTTTGCACACAAACTTTTAAAGTTATTTTATTTATTTAATTTATTTTTATTTTATTTATTTATTCTTTTCCTGCATTAACTTAAATTGAACCTTGTATTGGTCATTGTTAAAACTGAGCAATCAAAATAAAGGAAAAATCTCTTTCTCTCTGTCTGTCTCTCTCTCTTTCTGTCTCTCTCTGTCTGTTTCTCTCTAACTCCTCCTCTGTCTCTCTCTGTCTCTCTATCTGTCTCTCTCTCTCTGTTGCTCTCTAACTCCTCCTCTGTCTCTCTCTCTGTCTGTCTCTCTCTCTCCCTCTAACTCCGCCTCCTCTCTCTCTCTCTCTCTCTCTCTCTCTCTCTCTCTCTCTCTCTCTCTCTCTCTGACTCTGACTCTCTCTGACTCGGACTTGAGGAACCACATACTCTTGGCCATTGTATTTTTTTGTATTTTCCTGCCATTTATTTGAAGACATTGTACATTCTTACACCATTTTGTACATTAATAAGTGTAACAGAAAGCATCACATCACAGTGGGAAAAGC
>NC_062518.1:18150796-18155796 GCF_022655615.1 Tachysurus fulvidraco
TGTGTGTGTGTGTGTGTGTGTGTGTGTGAGAGAGAGAGAGAGAGAGAGAGAGAGATTATGACTGGTGGTGTTTATTGTAAGTGTTTGTTACCTTTTTGGATCCCTTTATCATGTGTAATGTTGCTCCCATATAAAACAGTTCAGCACAAGCCCAGACATGTTTAGGGACATGATTGAGGACAATGTCCCGTCCAGGGACATGATTGAGGACAATGTCCGGTCCAGAGACAAACTGTTTCGTGTTGAGGTTTTGTTCAAACCGACCATCGAAAATAACCTGAATATGTGTTTTTTTCATTGGTTGTTGCGCTAAACCTTACCCAGATACAATAGTGCTATTTTCTGATTGGCTGTTGTGTAGCCTCTTGTTTTGATTGGCTGATAAGTGTCAGGCTCGACTAAGAGCTCCAGGGGAGACGCGATGATTCCTGCCCGGTTTCCATAGAGACAGCAGTGCGGACTGATACATTTTGGGCGCTGCGGCTTATTAAATATATGATAAATAGTCCGTTTTTCTGCGTGACAAATACGATTTGTGGTGAGACAAAAGACTGACATTAGGGACTGTCACGTTAATGCGTGACACTTGACAGCTCTGTGAAAACATACCTGACAATAAAGATCGTTCCGATTCTGATTCTAAGTCAATAAAACCCATGGAAAAAAAAAGACAAGGTCATAATGTGTGACCTCTTTGGCCTTCCACATGAGCCCGAAGGCAGTGTAGAACACAAACAGACCGCGCAGTGATTCATCACTTAGTTTTCTTTCTAAAGCGGAAAGTTTTCCTCAGGAAACGACAACAAGACACTTTTACAGTAAAAGGAAGACTTTAAAACTTCTACTTTAGTCTCATGACCTTGCTCTGTAAGTCGGTTTGACCCGGAAGCGCTGTGACATGGTGAGTTTTTATCTTTATGGTGTTTACAGTACTGACATTAATCCCTGACAGCAGTTACATTATAGTTGACTGGGTATTATACATGAGTGTGTTGTGTAAAACAGCTTATAGACTAAACACTGAAATGATTATAACACTTTAATCAATCAGTCACAAAGTAACACCTCAGTCTCCTAAAGGACATTGAAGCAGTGGTCACTGGTGTTGTGGGCGTGGTCATTAGTGTTGTGGTCATTAGTGTTGTGGTCACTGGTGTTGTGGGCGTGGTCATTAGTGTTGTGGTCACTGGTTTCAGGGCGTGGTCAGGGCGTGGTCACTGGTGTGGGCGTGATCATTAGTGTTGTGGTCATTGGTGTTCAGGGCGTGGTCACTGGTGTTGTGGTCACTGGTTTTGTGGGCGTGGTCATTAGTGTTGTGGTCATTGGTGTTCAGGGCATGTTCAGGGCGTGGTCACTGGTGTTGTGGGCGTGGTCATTGGTGTTGTGGTCACTGGTATTCAGGGCATGGTCATTAGTGTTGTGGTCATTGGTGTTCAGGGCGTGGTCACTGGTGTTGTGGTCACTGGTTTTGTGGGCGTGGTCATTAGTGTTGTGGTCATTGGTGTTCAGGGCATGTTCAGGGCGTGGTCACTGGTGTTGTGGGCGTGGTCATTGGTGTTGTGGTCATTGGTATTCAGGGCATGGTCATTGGTGTTGTGGTCATTGGTGTTGTGGTCCCTGTTGTTCAGGGTGTGGTCACTGGTGTTGTGGTCACTGGTGTTCAGGGCGTGGTCATTGGTGTTGTGGGCGAGGACATTGGTGTTGTGGTCACTGGTGTTCAGGGCATGGTCACTGGCGTTGTAGGCGTGGTCATTGATGTTGTGGGCGTGGTGTCAACGCTAATTTTATGGGCGTGGCTAATAAGAATAAAACGGTTCAGTCTGCATCATACAGACACAAGAGCTAGTAACTGAATGTAATAATAATAATAATAATAATAATAATAATAATAATAATAACAACACTGAACAGCACTCAGGATGCATTTTTACTGAGGCTGAAGTGTAATAACTCAGTCATGAGAGAAAGCCCATGAACCTCAGTCTCTACTCCAGCACATCATTATCATCATTATTATTATTATTATTATTATTATTATTATTATTATTATTATTATTATTATTATTAGTTAGTCAGGACAGTCGTACAGTTGATGTGGAGTCACACAGCTCCGATCCTTCAGTAAGTCTGTTCCTTACCTCCTCCTTCTTCTCTCTGCTGTAGAGGATCTGTTTGTACACAAAGCACCAGGATCTTCACTGTTAACAAACGTGATGTTCCACTGGTGGATTTTACACTGATGGACAACGTGATTAATTCTCTTGTTGTGCATTGTGTCTGATGTCTACAGGAGAAGTCAGGAGGAGTGTTGAGCAGCTTCTTCAGACGCGTTCCCAAACCGCCTCATGACCAGGTTAGAGAAATGTCTGTGCATCAGCAGAGTGGTTTATTTTATGATGTCACTAATCAGAAATGCCTCTAAGAGTGAGAGTGAAACCAGCAGTGTGTGTTTCAGGCTGATGGGGGCTCAGACATCACAGAGAAGAAAACCAGAGCAGATGAAACCCCTCAAGTTCCTCCAAGACCCAGTGAGGAGGTACAGTGTGTTACAGTAGAACCATGAAAAACAGAGACTGTGATGTTTGTGATGTTCATCAGCTTTTCTGTTTTTCAGGAGATCAGAGACTCCATCACATACCGTCTGAGTGTGAATCCAACTGATCTGGATCTTAATCAGGTGCAGCAGAGATTTACTACATCTCTTATCTTACCTTCTGTCTTATGCTAATCAGTTACGATGCAATCACGATCCAAACAACAACCCAGCAACACACAGGTCACGGGAATAAGGGATGCTGCCCTCTTGTGGCCTGGTGGTGAACATTATGGATGTGAAAGCGGTTTATTCTTTAATAAACTCTTTTCTCTCATTTTTCTGTTGTGTCGTTCATCAAACAGCAGGTCAGAGGAGGTGAAGAAGAAGGACGTCAGGTAATAAAACACACTCTCACACATTTTTTCTTGATGTTGATGACATCAGCAGGGCCAACATGAGCAAGCTCTTATAGCACCACATACTACTAGCATACAGACCTTTCCACAGGCCTGGAGATCAGACTTGTGGTGATCAGACTCTTCATTAAGCTCATACACAATGAATCCTGGTATCTAATGTTACTCATATATATTGTCAGGATGATCTGTCAGTAGATGGACAGTCACACAGCAGCAGTGCTGATCTTCCAGTAAGTCTTTCTTCTTTTCCTTCTGCTTTTTTATACTGGTCTGGGTGTTTTAACTGGTGTGAGTGTCAATACTGGTGTGAGTGTCAATACTGGTGTGAGTGTCTCTACTGGTGTGAGTGTCTCTACTGGTGTGAGTGTTTCATCTGCTGTGAGTGTCTCTACTGGTGTGAGTGTTTCATCTGGTGTGAGTGTCACTACTGGTGTGAGTGTCACTACTGGTGTGAGCGTCACTACTGGTGTGAGCGTCTCTACTGGTGTGAGCGTCTCTACTGGTGTGAGCGTCTCTACTGGTGTGAGCGTCTCTACTGGTGTGAGCGTCACTACTGGTGTGAGCGTCTCTACTGGTGTGAACGTCACTACTGGTGTGAGCGTCTCTACTGGTGTGAGTGTCACTACTGGTGTGAGTGTCACTACTGGTGTGAGTGTCTCTACTGGTGTGAGTGTTTCATCTGGTGTGAGTGTCTCTACTGGTGTGAGTGTTCCATCTGGTGTGAGTGTCACTACTGGTGTGAGTGTCACTACTCGTGTGAGTGTCACTACTGGTGTGAGTGTCACTACTGGTGTGAGTGTCACTACTGGTGTGAGTGTCACTACTGGTGTGAGTGTCTCTACTGGTGTGAGTGTCTCTACTGGTGTGAGTGTCTCTACTGGTGTGAGTGTCTCTACTGGTGTGAGCGTCTCTACTGGTGTGAGCGTCACTACTGGTGTGAGCGTCTCTACTGGTGTGAGCGTCACTACTGGTGTGAGCGTCACTACTGGTGTGAGCGTCACTACTGGTGTGAGCGTCTCTACTGGTGTGAGCGTCTCTACTGGTGTGAGTGTCACTACTGGTGTGAGTGTCTCTACTGGTGTGAGTGTCTCTACTGGTGTGAGTGTCTCTACTGGTGTGAGTGTCTCTACTGGTGTGAGTGTCTCTACTGGTGTGAGTGTCTCTACTGGTGTGAGTGTCTCTACTGGTGTGAGTGTTTCATCTGGTGTGAGTGTCACTACTGGTGTGAGTGTCACTACTGGTGTGAGTGTCTCTACTGGTGTGAGTGTCTCTACTGGTGTGAGTGTCTCTACTGGTGTGAGTGTCTCTACTGGTCTGAGTGTCTCTACTGGTTTGAGTGTCACTACTGGTGTGAGCGTCTCTACTGGTGTGAGCGTCTCTACTGGTGTGAGCGTCTCTACTGGTGTGAGCGTCACTACTGGTGTGAGCGTCTCTACTGGTGTGAGCGTCACTACTGGTGTGAGCGTCACTACTGGTGTGAGCGTCTCTACTGGTGTGAGCGTCTCTACTGGTGTGAGGGTCACTACTGGTGTGAGGGTCACTACTGGTGTGAGCGTCACTACTGGTGTGAGCGTCTCTACTGGTGTGAGTGTCACTACTGGTGTGAGTGTCACTACTGGTGTGAGTGTTTCATCTGGTGTGAGTGTCACTACTGGTGTGAGTGTCTCTACTGGTGTGAGTGTCTCTACTGGTGTGAGTGTCTCTAATGGTGTGAGTGTTTCATCTGGTGTGAGTGTCACTACTGGTGTGAGTGTCACTACTGGTGTGAGTGTCTCTACTGGTGTGAGTGTCACTACTGGTGTGAGTGTCTCTACTGGTGTGCGTGTCTCTACTGGTGTGAGTGTCTCAACTGGTGTGAGTGTCTCAACTGGTGTGAGTGTCTCAACTGGTGTGAGTGTCTCAACTGGTGTGAGTGTCTCTACTGGTGTGAGTGTTTCATCTGATGTGAGTGTTTCATCTGATGTGAGTGTTTCATCTGATGTGAGTATCTCTAATGGTGTGAGTGTTTCATCTGGTGTGAGTGTCACTACTGGTGTGAGTGTCAC
>NC_062518.1:18160796-18198296 GCF_022655615.1 Tachysurus fulvidraco
GTGAAGGTTTTAAAAGCTTAACATTAAACTCTGATTAATTCCATTCTGACTGAAGGTGAAGAAGCTAAAGGCATACGATAATGATTTCTCTGGGATCAACGATATCTACGAGGATGGTGCCATGGCAGGCAAAGCAGTGCTCATCAATGCCAACGAGATCACCAGGTTCACACAAATCACCATGACAACAGGCGCCACAGCAGCCAGAGCAGTACAGGTTGCAGCCATGGCAACGGGTATCCTCACCGGTCTCTTTGTTGCCATGGATGTTTACTTCGTAGCAAAGGATTCTCATGAACTTAGGAAAGGAGCCAAGTCAGAATTAGCCCAAAAGATCAGGGAGGTGGTAGAGCAGCTGCATCGAGGACTGGTGGAGCTCAATATCATCCGAGAGGAGCTGCAGTCTTCAGAACACCCCACGTCCTCCACAATCTCCATCTCCAGTCCTTCATCCTCTGTTTCCACCTCAGACTCCGTTGACGCCACCTCCTTTACCTCCTCTTCATCCACCTCTGGCATCTCTAGCTCCTGTAGGACCTCCTCCACGTCTCCCAGCCCCTGTGTTTCCTCTTCTCTATCACACAACACTGAAGCACACACAGAACCTCCAGCTGAGTCCTAAGTGCTCATGGTAGCAGCAGAGCATGACATCACCATCATGATGAACCAGTTATTACAAACAGCGCAGTCCAAAAGCTTGTGTTGTTTTTGTAGCTCCAAATTTCCTTCATTACAATTGATTTTATCAGCAACAAACATGAATGTAGATTAAGATCTCGGTATTTGGAACCTACTTGCTTGCATTATTGACTCGAGCTGGCATGCGCTCACGTCTCCACGCGTAAAACCTGACCGACTCTATTAGATACCAATCAAGGAAAGTCGGACATTTTGTACAAAAGACTCAATCAGTATCACACACAGCTGAATATAAACAACGAACGTTCAACATAAACTTTTTATTTAATTTTTTTTTCAAAGTTTCAACATTTTTTAGGTTTTCAATGTGGTCTCAGATTCTGGGCCTTAATCCTGACTCACATTTCATTTAGTGTAGGAAGAAATGAATTGTACAATTGAACCTTTTAAAGTTAACTGGGGTTGGGATAGGGATAGGATTTAGGGTTTGGGATAGGGTTTGGGTTAGGGTTTGGGGTGGGGTTAGGGTTGGGGTTAGTGTTAGGGTTTGGGATAGGGATAGGGTTAGGGTTTGGGATAGGATTTAGGGTTGGGGTCAGGGTTTGGGTTTGGGATAGGATTTAGGGTTGGGGTCAGGGTTAGGGTTTGGGATAGGGATAGGATTTAGGATTGGGGTTAGTGTTAGGGTTTGGGATAGGGTTTAGGGTTTGGGATAGGGTTTAGGGTTAGGGTTTGGGATAGGGTTTAGGGTTGGGGTTAGTGTTAGGGTTAGGGATAGGGTTTGGGAGAGGGATAGGATTTATCGTTGGGGTTAGGGTTTGGGATAGGTTTAGGGTCAGGGTTAGAGTTTGGGATAGAGATAGGATTTAGGGTTGGGGTTAGTGTTATGGTTTGAGATAGGATTTAGGGTTGGGGTTAGGGTTTGGGATAGGGTTTAGGGTTGGGTTTTTAGGGTTGGAGTTAGAATTAGGGTAAGGGTTAGGGCTAGGGTTGGGGGTTGGGGGTTAGGGATAGGGATAAGATTTAGGGTTGTGGTTAGGGTTTGGGATAGGGATAGGGATAGGATTTATGGTTAGGGTTTGGGATAGGGTTAGGGTTTGGGATAGGATTTAGGGTTGGGTTTAGTGTTTGGGTTAGGGATAGGTTTAGGGATAGGTTTGGGTTAACCCTAACTCTGCTTTGTTGCCTAAAATGAATTGCCTGTGATCTTGTTTGTTTATTCTGTAGTTTTAAAGTGTGCTGTGTTTTTAACAGTTCCACAACATTTCATAGCAAACAATTTAATGCTAATATATATATATATATATATATATATATATATATATATATATATATATACTGTATAATATACTGGACTATATATATACACACACACACACACTATATACTATATAGCAAAAGCAGGACGATATGATCTGCTCCACAATACCAGTTGGTTACATGATTAATAGACATTGGTATTTTACAGCCCATTATCTTTCAACATAGTTCATAGTCTGTAAGAATTTACATCATATAAGGTTTCTATTTGCTTTTGTTTCTCACAATGTGCTCTTGGAGTTTCCCGGGAGTCAGACGACGTGATACGTCTCCTGCGGAAGGTTTTATATCTGTGCTAAGACGTCAGTATCTTATCACCATCTCTGTGTTAGTTTCAGTTACACACTGTTTTTTGTAAAGACACATCTAAACACCTGCCTAAAGAATGTGTGTATGTTGGGTATAAAGAGTGATTTCATGCTTTATGAAGAGATAAAACATTCCAAACAGAACACAATGTGGGTTTCAGTGTAAAAATACTCATCACTTTGTGTTCAATACATTTATTCCATTCCTATATCTAATTATTAATATAGTAATTATAGTGTCATGGGACACACTGATCACTGATCTACTGAACTGTTGATGATGAGAAGGTTCCAAGATGTTTTACATTCTCCTTACAAATTATAATCAATACGTTTGGAGATTTTATTCAGATTTGATGTTTAATTATTATGAATATTTTGGATTTCAGCAGTTAACTGTAACCGGAGGTACATGTTGTGCTGTTGACTATTTCACTGTAACATCACCATCCATAAGTGCTTTGTTTTGTACAGGTTCCACTCCTCTGTCCAGAATGTCACCAAACGGTACAGAAACCTCCTGACAATAGACATCCCTGTGATTGAGCTGCTGCTATAGAAACTATAACAGATTAGAGCAAGTGTGTAACTATAAAGCTCGATATAGAGCTACACTACTGTAGGACTGACTAATCAACACACAACACCCAATCAGACTCCAGCGTAGCGGCCTGTACGGCTCCTCTTTACCAGACGTGCTGAGAGATTATTCCTTAGACTCCTATAGTTCAGGATTAAGGGCCTTCACAAAGGGCCCAGCAGAGACAGATAGGCAATGACTCCATTTGAACTAATGACCTCCTGAGAGATAAAAGACTGCCGATCTTTTATATAATGTGTGTGTGTGTTGGTGTGTGGACACTTATCAGTTTGTATTCAACAAGCTTCCTTGTATGTGCTTCCTTATTCCATGAATATACCTCATCTTTTTCTTTCAAGATTCAATTGAAGATTGTGTTCATTTGTCACATGTACAGTGCAGTGCATATTAATAAAGTCCATTTAATGAGCTGAATTAAAAATAAAAATGAAGACAAAATAAGAAATGAATAACTATGAATAAAATAGAATGATGTGTAATTGTTCTATACAATAACATTAAAAGTGCCGAATTTCTCTGGAGTAAATATGTCTAACAGGGCTGTAAGGTAAACAAGCTCATGCTTCAGTCTGTAATGGACGAGACGAGGGAGAGATGACCTGGATATGAGCTCAGCTAAGTTCAGAAGTCTCTGTAGGGCTTTGTGGTCCTGTATTGTGCACTTCTCATACACGCGAGGTGAACTGCAGAGACCTTAAATAGCACCGGGGTACATAAAATAGCGGTTGCCCCAGAAATTCTCCGTTCAACTCCGTCGCGCAGACATCACCACCGAGTCCAGACATAACCACCGAGTCCAGACATCACCACTGAGTGCAGTCATCACCACTGAGTGCAGTCATCACGACTGAGTCCAGTCCAGACATAACCACCGAGTCCAGACATCACCACCGAGTCCAGACATCACCGCCGAGTCCAGACATAACCATCGAGTCCAGACATCACTGCTGAGTCCAGACATCACCGCTGAGTCCAGACATCCTACAGCGTCCAGTCCAGACATCACCACAGAGTCCAGACATCCTACAGCTCCGGTTTCGACAAATCCACTAAGTCACTTTAAACTCATCACACCAGCGTCTGCTGACGTTTTAATGGTTTCATTTTTTAATGAAACGATTCTCATTATTCTTCGATCGCTGTACAGAAAAATCACGTGATAATAAGAGATGACATGATTATGTGAAGAACCTGAGAAAGTGCCATGTTATACCCTCTAATAGCACTTGATCACATGATGTGACTGATATCAGGCTGCATGTGAAAATAATCACAGGGAAGAAAAAGAAAAAGTATAAAGAAGTGAAGAAACTAATCATTTAAAAAAGAACTAACCGAGTGTAATATATATATATATATATATATATATATATATATATATATATATATATATATATATATATATATATATATATATATATACTGTATATCTGACACACTATATATATGTGACACAGTACACAGTGACATGACACAAGGTTCATCCAGGACCAGGGACACAGAGACAAGGACTTAAGTACGTTAGTCCTGGACACATAAAGTGTATCTGTACGACCTGGTGTACACAGTGTGAGACACAAGACTACAGGACAAACACAAAAAAATAGTACACAAAGCAGCAGTGACCAATGTGCACACTGTAAATGAGCCTTTGTGCAAAGTAAGAGGGCTGTAAACAATAAGAAGCTTCTTGGAAACATATATATATATACACCTAGCTTCAGTGTGTGGGGTGAAGAGTGTGTGTGGGGTGAAGAGTGTGTGTGAGGTGTGTGTGGGGTGTGTGTGGGGTGAAGAGTGTGTGTGGGGTGAAGAGTGTATATGGGGTGTGTGTGAACTTTGCAGATGCAGCGTGTGGTGTAAATGTGTGTGATGGAGGGAAGAGAGACACCACTGATCTCAGCTGTCCTCACTATACACTGCAGGGTCTTTTGATTCACACAGTGATGCAGCTGCTCAGGAGGCTCTCGATGGTCCTTCTGTAGAACGTGTTCAGGATGGGTGAAGGGAGATGTGGATGTAGATGGAGATGTAGATGTGGACATGGATGTGGATGTAGATGTGGATGTAGATATAGATGTGGATGTGGATGTAGATATAGATGTGGATGTGGATATAGATATAGATGTGGATGTAGATGTAGATATAGATGTGGATGTGGATATAGATATAGATGTGGATGTAGATGTAGATATAGATGTGGATGTACATGCACTTACAACTCAGAGTATGGATTCCCCTAAACATTCGTTGTCACATTTCTCATGTCACATGTAGCAGCAGAAGAGATTTTACAACTCTTCCAGTCCTGCAATCCGACCACCTGCCATTGGATCCACTGCCTACCACTATGCTCCAGACCATCTCACAAGATCTTTTTCCCTTTATTTCCACTATCGTCAATAGATCCATAGCATCTGGTCAGGTACCAACTACTTTCAAGAGAGCAAGGGTTATTCCCATCCTAAAGAAACCTGCTCTGAATCCATCAGACATCAGTAACTACAGACCGGTATCACTTCTCTCATTTCTTTCAAAAATTCTTGAACACATTGTCTATAATCAACTGTCTGTCTCTCTCTCACAGAACAACCTCCAAGATCCCAACCAGTCTGGCTTTAAAGCAGCTCACTAAGCAGCTCACTCTACAGAGACAGCCCTTTTGGATGTCTCTGAGAAACTACATGCTGCTAGATCAGCCAAACTGTCATCCATCCTTATCCTCCTTGACCTTTCTGCAGCGTTTGATATGGTCAACCACAAGACTCTCTTATCCACCCTCAAGAGTCTTGGGATTTGCGGATCAGCTTGGGAATGGTTCGCTTCCTACCTGGAAGGACGCTCATATCAGGTAACATGGAGGGGAGTGACATCTGCTCCACGCAGACTCTCCACTGGTGTCCCACAGGGCTCAGTACTTGGTCCTCTTCTTTTCTCCCTGTATACTCACTCTCTTGGGGAAGTTATTTCATCACATGGGTTCTCTTACCACTGCTATGCTGATGATACACAACTTATCTTTCCCACTCACATATGCCACAGCTTCTGACCGGATCTCAGCATGTCTGGCAGAAATTTCATCATGGATGACTGCTCATCAGTTAAAGCTCAATAGTAGCAAAACTGAACTGCTGTTCATCCCAGGTGGTTCATCCCCAGGTCATGATCTTTCTATATCCCTGCACAACGATCTGATCTCCCCTTCAGCCACAGCTCGCAACCTTGGGGTAACCATGGACACTCATCTGTCCTTTTCCTCTCATGTTGCTAATGTGACTCGCTCATGTCGGTTTCTTCTCTACAACATTAGAAGGATTCGGCCATTTTTGTCCACACAGACTGCTCAGGTACTTGTTCAGTCTGTTGTCATTTCTAGACTGGATTACTGCAATGCACTGCTGGCAGGTCTACCTATGAACGCAATCCGTCCTCTGCAAATGATCCAAAATGCAGCTGCCCGGCTTGTTTTCAACCTGCCTAAGTTCTCCACACCACCACACTGCTGCGCTCCTCAACTGGCTTCTGGTAGCTGCACGCATCAGCCAAAAATGGACCAGCTCCCTCTTACCTCAAAGCCCTCATCACTCCTCGCACTGCACCCCGCATCCTCAGGGTAAGAGGCAAGTATACTACAAGACTCTTCTCTGTTCTGGCACCAAGGTGGTGGAATGAACTTCCACTAGAGTTCCGGACAGCTGAGTCACTGGCTATTTTCAAGCGGCGGTTGAAGACCTACTTATTCAGGAAACACTTCAACTAGCACTTCTTTGCTTATCTTTTGCGTTTATAAAAAACAAAAAACCTTTGACACTTTTTCATTGTAACTTTGGACAAATGTTTTAAACTCATGGTATCTTAAGTATGTAACCTAGTGAACAGCATTAATGTATTCAATGTTAGAAATTTAAGCTCTTATGTATGTCACTCTGGATAAGGGGTCTGTCACATGTTTAAATGTAAATGTAAATGGATGTGGATGTGGATGTAGATTATAGATGTGGATGTGGATGTAGATATAGATGTAGATGTGGATATAGATGTGGATGTGGATGTAGATGTGGATGTAGATATAGATGTGGATGTGGATATAGATGTGGATGTAGATGTGGATGTGGATGTAGATATAGATGTGGATGTGGATGTAGATATAGATGTGGATGTAGATGTGGATATAGATGTGGATGTGGATATAGATGTGGATGTAGATGTAGATGTGGATGTGGATGTGGATGTAGATGTGGATGTAGATGTGCATGTCTATGTAGATGTGGATGTAGATATAGATGTGGATATAGATGTGGATGTAGATGTGGATGTAGATATAGATGTGGATGTGGATGTAGATGTGGATGTGGACATGGATGTAGATGTGGATGTACTGTAGATATAGATGTGGATGTGGATGTAGATTTGTATGTGGACATGGATGTGGATGTAGATGTGGATGTAGATTTGGATGTGGACATGGATGTGGATGTAGATGTGGATGTGGACATGGATGTAAATGTGGATGTGGACATGGATGTGGATGTAGATGTGGATGTGGACGTGTATGTGAATTTAGATGTGGCTCTGGATGTGGATGTAGATATAGATATGCTTTCCTCAGTCTCCGTAATAAGTTGAGACTCTCCTGGTCTTTCTTGCTGATAGACCAGGTTGAGTGACGAGGTGAAGTTCTCCACCAGGTGAACACCAAGGAATTTGGTGCTGTCCATCAATGTTTAATGGAGAAAGGTCTCCCTGTGCTCTCCTGAAGTCAACACCCATCTCTTGTCTCATAAGTTTTTGAGTATTGAAGCTTGTCTTATTCACGTGTCATGCACACAGATCGGTCACCTTTCCGGTTCTGATAGAAAATTCTTTCTTTCTTTCTTTACACAGTTCACTGTCTACTGGTTCATCACGTAGCTCCGAGTTATCTGCTGATCACTGATGTCTTATTTAGAAATGTAAATTAACATCAGATAAAGGTTGAAGCTCAGGTCCTAAAAAGATAACAATCCAAAGTATGATAGAAATGTTCCACAGCATGTTTCTGGTTTTATCTGTAAAGTCAGATAACATTTTTGTTTTGTTTTTACTAACGAGTCACATGACACCAGGGAGAGAAAATGGCTAATATGGCACAATATGTAGATTTACACTTAGGGGTGTACTTACTTTTGTGCACAGCGGTTTAGACGTTAATGGCTGTGTGTTGAGTTATTTTGAGGTGACAGCAAATTGACACTGTTATATAAGCTGAACACTGACTACTTTACATTGGAGCATGTGGTGGCCTAGTGGTTAAGGTGTTGTTCTACCAATCAGAAGGTTGTGAGTTCAATCCCAGGTCCAGCAAGCTGCCACCGCTGGGCCCCTGAGCAAGGCCCTTAACCCTTAATTGCTCAGTTGTATAAATATGAGATAATATAAGTCGCTCTGGATAAAGGTGTCTGCCAAATGCTGTAAATGTAATGCAATGGAGCACAGAGTCATTTCTTTAGTGTTGTCACATGAAAATATATAATAAAATATTTACATAAATGTGAGGGGTCTGGGTTCGATTCCCACCTCCACCTTGTGTGTGGAGTTTGCACGTTCTCCCCGTGCCTCGGGGGTTTCCTCCGGGTACTCCGGTTTCCTCCCCCGGTCCAAAGACATGCATGGTAGGTTGATTGGCATCTCTGGAAAATTGTCCATAGTGTGTGAGTGTGTGAGTGAATGAGAGTGTGTGTGTGCCCTGTAATGGGCTGGCACTCCGTCCAGGGTGTATCCTGCCTCGATGCCCGATGACGCCTGAGATAGGCACAGGCTCCCCGTGACCCGAGAAGTTCGGATAAGCGGTAGAATGAATGAATGAATAAACTCGCCAATCACAGAGTAGCTGAAGTGTGTTTTCCACTTATTATTATCCACACAAAGAAATCTAATATTTGTATCTGGGTTTTGATTGTAAACATGAGACTATTCCCATTACACAGTGGTATCCAAAACTAACCCTGAAAGTTCCTGTTCCTCTAACATCTTGCTTAGTTTTTAACCCATAATAAACCTGTATATCCACTTTTGATGTCTCTGATGTGGTATCACATCCCTGTAGATGCCACTCCCTCAGACTTTAAATAGAGCGTCTCACCTGGTCGAACATCACACGCTATACATCATTCATGTTCAATGTTTCATCACGTCTCATCAGGTACTGAACCTTTGTTTCTTTCCAATTTCATTTAGAAATGGAATAATAATAATTATTATTATTTACTTAAATGTAACGAAATTTGGAAAACTGTGATTATTATATTATATAATTATTATTTTCTTTACTAATTATTAGGTTCTATGAAACGTATTAGGACTGAATAAATATCCGTATATAAAACTGTGCTGTAATCATCAGTGTTTGTTCTCAGACATGATGGAGTCCAGACTGATGGTGCTGCTTTTGCTCTGCTCTGTTGCTCATGTCACTGAAGCCCAGCTGCTGTCAGTGACAACAACAAATGTAAGAAAAACCTAAAACTCAGCTCATACTGTGTACTTTAATCTACTTTAGAATGTTATAATGGGTCACTCTATACAGAGGACAGGAGGATCATGATGGTACATTTTCTTTGTTCTGATCTGCAGAGCTTCATCAATACGACCTCCTGCGGCACCACCAAGCTGTGTGTGTTTAGTTCGCCTAACTGCAATCTTACAGGAACCTCCAACTGTTTCTTCAGCTCTACTAAGTACAATAATAGCATACTGACTGTGGAAATGTCCGGCACCACTTCAGGATACGTGGCACTGGCACTCACACCCGCTACCAACCCACTGATCGTGCTAGTAAGTAACGTACTTATAAAATCTATTTTACAGTGGTTAAGGTGTTGGATTACCACTCAGGAGGTTGTGGGTTCGATTCCTTTGTAAGGCTACTACTGCTCGCCCCCTAAGCAAGGCCCTTAACACTCAGTTGTATTAAAATAAATAGACAAACATTTGAGAGTCTCTGAAAGGGGGTGGAACAGGGGGGTAAATAGTGGCAATGTAAGTGACAGTAACGGTCTCGTACATGTATTAGTCCATTATTCCAGCTCTGTCTGGCTCTTATTCCTTTTAGAAGTGATGGCAGAAAAAGACTGTTGTTGCTCCTCTTGGTTTCATATCGTCATACGGTTGAAATCCCAAAAGCAGTTTGTAAAAGCTCATGTAAATACCACTAGGAAGCGGCAGTTCATAAACTGCTGGATTTAATGGACCAGGACAGAAAATTGTAACCAGCCATTTGATGGTTTTTTTTTTTTGGCCATTTGATTAAGTAATAACAGCTGTACACTCCACCTAGTGCCTTGATAAATAGTGTGGAACAACAGCCATGATTCACCTCAGTAGTGTTTATCATGTCGTCTCATGGTATTTGTGCTGAAAAGCCAGATGCTAAAACACACAGTAAACTGGTCAAACTGGTAGACCATCTCTGAGCACTGGCAGAAGGAAACGGCTTCTAAAATACTGCTAATACCAGATCATTATTTCTAACAACACCACAGTGATGTAATTAGCCAAGCAGCCATTTTGTGATCAGTATAACTGAAGAATTAGGAATTGAATGGAATTTACTTTGACCAATGTGAGTAATTCTTCTTTTCAGGGGACTGTTGGGTTCGTCTGTGGCAACAATGACTCCGGCCCCTTCTTCGAAACAGTTTCTCAGAATGGCGTAGTGCTGACTCCTGCTAACATGGTATGATACCGACGGACGTTTGCTTGATTTTTGTCTATAAAACCTGAAACGTAAATAATTTATAAACTGATGAGACTTTCATACAGAATTATAAAAAAATGTGTAACTCCGAATGTTCTGACAGAGATCTCTGACCCCAATGTCACTTTCTGTCTCTCCTCATAGACCGCCCTAAATATCACTAATATTCAGGGTTCAGTAATGAATTCCCCGAGTGTTATTCAATGTACCTTCAATGTCGCCTTCTTGAATATCAGCATCCCGGCCAATGTTCAGCTGCCTTCCAATCTCACCATCCTTACTGGAACCTCAACCGGTGAGCTTTCACACCAGTATCCTTATATTACTTGTATCAGGGGACTATGGCTTTGCCCTAGGGGACTATTGGCTTTGCCCTAGGGGACTATTGGCTTTGCCCTAGAGGATTATTGTCTTTGCCCTACCTTCCCACTGCAGGATTTAGTAGCTCTACAAAAGCTCAGAACACACAGCATGACAAAACTGACCCAAAGCGCAGAGATTGGAGTGTTCAATGAAGGTTCTTTGTTCCAATCCCACAGGAACAACACTGGGAAATGCAACCACAGTGTTCAGCTCGAGCGGAACGTTAGACCTGGCAAATCCCACGAGCAACGTTCTAGGGGTATTTAATGTTACTCAACACTGTTTAACACCACAGATGTGTTGTGTGTCATTATGTTAATGATATTGATGGTTCCGGAGCTAATGTTGGTTTATTGTCTGTCTATTAATCCTCAGACGATCACTAGTGTGGGTTGTGGCACCACCAAACTGTGTGCATTTAGTTCGCCTAACTGCAATCTTACAGGAAACTCCAGCTGTTTCTTCAGCTCTACTAAGTACAATAATAGCATACTGACTGTGGAAATGTCCGGCACCACCTCAGGATACGTGGCACTGGCACTCACACCCGCTACCAACCCACTGATCGTGCTAGTAAGTAACGTACTTATAAAATCTATTTTACAGTGGTTAAGGTGTTGGATTACCACTCAGGAGGTTGTGGGTTTGATTCCTATGTCCAGGCTGCTACTGTTGGGCCCCTAAGCAAGGCCCTTAACACTCAGTTGTATTAAAATAAATAGGCAAACATTTGAGAGTCTCTGAAAGGGGGTGGAACAGGGGGGTAAATAGTGGCAATGTGAGTGACAGTGACCGTCTCGTACATGTATTAGTCCATTATTCCAGCTCTGTCTGGCTCTCATTCCTTTTAGAAGTGATGGCAGAGAAACTGTTGTTGCTCCTCTTGGTTTCATATCGTCATACGGTTGAAATCCCAAAAGCAGTTTGTAAAAGCTCATGTAAACACCACTAGGAAGCGACAGTTCATAAACTACGGGATTTAATGGACCAGGACAGAAAATTGTAACCAGCCATTTGATAGTTCTTTCTTTCTTTCTTTCTTTCTTTCTTTCTTTCTTTCTTTCTTTCTTTCTTTCTTTCTTTCTTTCAAGATCATGTATGTATATATTTTTTCAAACAAAATCTGCCATCTCTTATTTGGAGCTAAAACAAATGGCTTCCTGTCCCCTTTGTGCTCCCTGTATAGAATAAGTAATACCAGTTGTACACTAAACCTAGTGCCTTGATAAATAGTGTGGAACAACAGCCATGATTCACCTCAGTAGTGTTTATCATGTCGTCTCATGGTATTTGTGCTGAAAAGCCAGATGATAAAACACACAGTAAACTGGTCAAACTGGTAGACCATCTCTGAGCACTGGCAGAAGGAAACATCTTCTGAAATACTGCTAATACCAGATCATTATTTATAACAACACCACAGTGATGTAATTAGCCAAGCAGCCATTTTGTGATCAGTATAACTGAAGAATTAGGAATTGAATGGAATTTACTTTGACCAATGTGAGTAATTCTTCTTTTCAGGGGACTGTTGTATTCGTCTGTGGCAACAATAACTCCAACCTCTTCTTCGGAACAGCTTCCCAGGCCGGCGTAGTGCTGACTCCTGCTAACATGGTATGATACTGACAGAAGTTTGCTCAATTTTTGTCTATAAAACTCTGAATGTTCTGACAGAGATCTCTGACCCCAATGTCACTTTCTGTCTCTCCTCATAGGCTACCCTAAATATCACTAATGTTCAGGCTTTAGTAACGAGTTCCCAGAGTGTTATTCAATGTACCTTCAATGTTGCCTTCTTGAATATCAGCATCCCGGCCAATGTTCAGCTGCCTTCCAATCTCGCCATCCTTACTGGAACCTCAACCGGTGAGCTTTCACACCAGTATCCTTATATTACTTGTATCAGGGGACTATGGCTTTGCCCTAGGGGACTATTGGCTTTGCCCTACGGGACTATTGGCTTTGCCCTAGGGGACTATTGGCTTTGCCCTCTGGCTCAGCTGCTTCCCACTGCAGGGTTTAGTAGCTCTACAAAAGCTCAGAACACACAGCATGACCAAACTGACCCAAAGTGCAGTTATCGGAGTGTTCAATGAAGGTTCTCTGTTCCAATCCCACAGGAACAACACTGGGAAGTGCAACCACAGTGTTCAGCTCGAGCGGAACATTAGACCTGGCAAATCCCGCGAGCAACGTTCTAGGGGTATTTAATGTTACTCAACACTGTTTAACACCACAGCTGTGTTGTGTGTCATTATGTTAATGATACTGATGGTTCCTGAGCTAATGTTGGTTTATTATCTGTCTATTAATCCTCAGACGATCACTAGTGTGGGTTGTGGCACCACTAAGCTGTGTGTGTTTAGTACGGCTAACTGCAATCTTACAGGAACCTCCAACTGTTTCTTCAGCTCTACTAAGTACAATAATAACATACTGACTGTGGAAATGTCCGGCACCACTTCAGGATACGTGGCACTGGCACTCACACCCGCTACCAACCCACTGATCGTGCTAGTAAGTAACGTACTTATAAAATCTATTTTACAGTGGTTAAGGTGTTGGATTACCACTCAGGAGGTTGTGGGTTCGATTCCTTTGTAAGGCTACTACTGCTCGGCCCCTAAGCAAGGCCCTTAACACTCAGTTGTATTAAAATAAATAGGCAAACATTTGAGAGTCTCTGAAAGGGGGTGGAACAGGGGGGTAAATAGTGGCAATGTAAGTGACAGTAACGGTCTCGTACATGTATTAGTCCATTATTCCAGCTCTGTCTGGCTCTTATTCCTTTTAGAAGTGATGGCAGAGAAACTGTTGTTGCTCCTCTTGGTTTCATATCGTCATACGGTTGAAATCCCAAAAGCAGTTTGTAAAAGCTCATGTAAACACCACTAGGAAGCGACAGTTCATAAACTACGGGATTTAATGGACCAGGACAGAAAATTGTAACCAGCCATTTGATAGTTCTTTCTTTCTTTCTTTCTTTCTTTCTTTCTTTCTTTCTTTCAAGATCATGTATGTATATATTTTTTCAAACAAAATCTGCCATCTCTTATTTGGAGCTAAAACAAATGGCTTCCTGTCCCCTTTGTGCTCCCTGTATAGAATAAGTAATACCAGTTGTACACTAAACCTAGTGCCTTGATAAATAGTGTGGAACAACAGCCATGATTCACCTCAGTAGTGTTTATCATGTCGTCTCATGGTATTTGTGCTGAAAAGCCAGATGATAAAACACACAGTAAACTGGTCAAACTGGTAGACCATCTCTGAGCACTGGCAGAAGGAAACGGCTTCTGAAATACTGCTAATACCAGATCATTATTTCTAACAACACCACAGTGATGTAATTAGCCAAGCAGCCATTTTGTGATCAGTATAACTGAAGAATTAGGAATTGAATGGAATTTACTTTGACCAATGTGAGTAATTCTTCTTTTCAGGGGACTGTTGTGTTCGTCTGTGGCAACAATAACTCCAACCTCTTCTTCGGAACAGCTTCCCAGGCCGGCGTAGTGCTGACTCCTGCTAACATGGTATGATACTGACAGAAGTTTGCTCAATATTTGTCTATAAAACTCTGAATGTTCTGACAGAGATCTTTGACCCCAATGTCACTTTCTGTCTCTCCTCATAGGCTACCCTAAATATCACTAATGTTCAGGCTTTAGTAACGAGTTCCCAGAGTGTTATTCAATGTACCTTCAATGTTGCCTTCTTGAATATCAGCATCCCGGCCAATGTTCAGCTGCCTTCCAATCTCGCCATCCTTACTGGAACCTCAACCGGTGAGCTTTCACACCAGTATCCTTATATTACTTGTATCAGGGGACTATGGCTTTGCCCTAGGGGACTATTGGCTTTGCCCTACGGGACTATTGGCTTTGCTCTAGGGGACTATTGGCTTTGCCCTCTGGCTCAGCTGCTTCCCACTGCAGGGTTTAGTAGCTCTACAAAAGCTAAGAACACACAGCATGACCAAACTGACCCAAAGTGCAGTTATCGGAGTGTTCAATGAAGGTTCTCTGTTCCAATCCCACAGGAACAACACTGGGAAGTGCAACCACAGTGTTCAGCTCGAGCGGAACATTAGACCTGGCAAATCCCGCGAGCAACGTTCTAGGGGTATTTAATGTTACTCAACACTGTTTAACACCACAGCTGTGTTGTGTGTCATTATGTTAATGATACTGATGGTTCCTGAGCTAATGTTGGTTTATTATCTGTCTATTAATCCTCAGACGATCACTAGTGTGGGTTGTGGCACCACTAAGCTGTGTGTGTTTAGTACGGCTAACTGCAATCTTACAGGAACCTCCAGCTGTTTCTTCAGCTCTACTAAGTTCAATAATAACATACTGACTGTGGAAATGTCCGGCACCACCTCAGGATACGTGGCACTGGCACTCACACCCGCTACCAGCCCACTGAACTGGCTAGTAAGTAACGTACTTATAAAATCTATTTTACAGTGGTTAAGGTGTTGGATTACCACTCAGGAGGTTGTGGGTTCAATTCCTTTGTACAGGCTACTACTGCTCGGCCCCTAAGCAAGGCCCTTAACACTCAGTTGTATTAAAATAAATAGACAAACATTTGAGAGTCTCTGAAAGGGGGTGGAACAGGGGGGTAAATAGTGGCAATGTAAGTGACAGTGACGGTCTCGTACATGTATTAGTCCATTATTCCAGCCCTGTTTGGCTTTCATTCCTTTTAGAAGTGATGGCAGACAAACTGTTGTTGCTCCTCTTGGTTTCATATCGTCATACGGTTGAAATCCCAAAAGCAGTTTGTAAAAGCTCATGTAAATACCACTAGGAAGCGGCAGTTCATAAACTGCTGGATTTAATGGACCAGGACAGAAAATTGTAACCAGCCATTTGATGGTTTTTCTTTCTGTCTTTCTTTCGAGATCATATATATATTTTGCTCTTACATTTTCAAATAAAATCTGCCATTTCCTATTTGGAGCTAAAACAAATGGCTTCCTGTCCCCTTTGTGCTCCCTGTATAGAATAAGTAATAACAGCTGTACACTCCACCTAGTGCCTTGATAAATAGTGTGGAACAACAGCCATGATTCACCTCAGTAGTGTTTATCATGTCGTCTCATGGTGTTTATGCTGAAAAGCCAGATGCAAACACACAGTAAACTGGTCAAACTGGTAGACCATCTCTGAGCACTGGCAGAAGGAAACATCTTCTGAAATACTGCTAATACCAGATCATTATTTCTAACAACACCACAGTGATGTAATTAGCCAAGCAGCCATTTTGTGATCAGTATAACTGAAGAATTAGGAATTGAATGGAATTTACTTTGACCAATGTGAGTAATTCTTCTTTTCAGGGGACTGTTGTGTTCGTCTGTGGCAACAATAACTCCAACCTCTTCTTCGGAACAGCTTCCCAGGCCGGCGTAGTGCTGACTCCTGTTAACATGGTATATGATACTGACAGAAGTTTGCTCGATTTTTGTCTATAAAACTCTGAATGTTCTGACAGAGATCTCTGACCCCAATGTCACTTTCTGTCTCTCTTCATAGCCCATCCTAAATATCACTAATATTCAGGCTTTAGTAACGAGTTCCCAGAGTGTTGTTCAATGTACCTTCACAGTCACCATCAATACCATCATCCCGGCGAATATTCAGCTGCCTTCCAATCTCGCCATCCTTAACGGAACCTCAACCGGTGAGCTTTCACACCAGTATCCTTATATTACTTGTATCAGGGGACTATGGCTTTGCCCTAGGGGACTATTGGCTTTGCCCTAGGGGACTATTGGCTTTGCCCTAGGGGACTATGGCTTTGCCCTAGGGGACTATGGCTTTGCCTTCTGGCTCAGCTGCTTCCCACTGCAGGGTTTAGTAGCTCTACAAAAGCTCAGAACACACAGCATGACAAAACTGACCCAAAGTGCAAAGATTGGAGTGTTCAATGAAGGTTCTCTGTTCCAATCCCACAGGAACAACACTGGGAAATGCAACCACAGTGTTCAGCTCGAGCGGAACGTTAGACCTGACAAATCCTGCGAGCAACGTTCTAGGGGTATTTAATGTTACTCAACGCTGTTTAACACCACAGCTGTGTTGTGTGTCATTATGTTAATGATACTGATGGTTCCTGAGCTAATGTTGGTTTATTATCTGTCTATTAATCCTCAGACGATCACTAGTGTGGGTTGTGGCACCACCAAGCTGTGTGTGTTTAGTACGGCTAACTGCAGTCTTACAGGAAGCTCCAGTTGTTTCTTCAGCTCTACTAAGTTCAATAATAGCATACTGACTGTGGAAATGTCCGGCACCACTTCAGGATACGTGGCACTGGCACTCACACCCGCTACCAGCCCACTGAATGTGCTAGTAAGTAACGTACTTATAAAATCTATTTTACAGTGGTTAAGGTGTTGGATTACCACTCAGGAGGTTGTGGGTTCGATTTCTTGTCCAGGCTGCTACTGCTGGGCGCCTAAGCAAGGCCCTTAACACTCACTCAGTTGTATTAAAATAAATAGACAAACATTTGAGAGTCTCTGAAAGGGGGTGGAACAGGGGGGTAAATACTGGCAATGTGAGTGACAGTGACCGTCTCGTACATGTATTAGTCCATTATTCCAGCTCTGTCTGGCTCTCATTCCTTTCAGAAGTGATGGCAGAGAAACTGTTGTTGCTCCTCTTGGTTTCATATCGTCATACGGTTGAAATCCCAAAAGCAGTTTGTAAAAGCTCATGTAAACACCACTAGGAAGCGACAGTTCATAAACTGCTGGATTTAATGGACCAGGACAGAAAATTGTAACCAGCCATTTGATGGTTTATCTTTCTTTCTTTCTTTCTTTCTTTCTTTCTTTCTTTCTTTCTTTTGAGATCATGTATGTATATATTTATTTGAAAAAATATATATACATACATGATCTCGAAAGAAAATGCAGCGAGTTCTCCCTGTATAGAATAAGTAATAACAGTTGTACACTCCACCCAGTGCCTTGATAAATAGTGTGGAACAACAGCCATGATTCACCTCAGTAGTGTTTATCATGTCGTCTCATGGTGTTTGTGCTGAAAAGCCAGATGCAAACACACAGTAAACTGGTCAAACTGGTAGATCTCTGAGCACTGGCAGAAGGAAACATCTTCTGAAATACTGCTAATACCAGATCATTATTTCTAACAACACCACAGTGATGTAATTAGCCAAGCAGCCATTTTGTTATCAGTATAACTGAAGAATTAGGAATTGAATGGAATTTCAATTCCATTCAATGTTGAGGACACAAACGACGCTTTAGGACTCACATTTATGGACTTACTAAACTCACTTGGGCTCAAACAAAACATCACTAGTGCAACTCATCGACGTAACCACACACTAGATTTAATAATATCACAAGGAATAGATGTCACTGATATAGATATATATCATACCTCAAAGTGATGACATCACAGACCATTACCTTATAATGTACACACTACCTATAGAACAGACTAACTATGTCTCACCACGTTATCGACTCGGTAGAACCATTATTCCGACCACCAAAGACAGATTCACAAATAACCTGCCTGATCTGTCTGGACTTCTTACTGTACCCTCAAACTCAAACGACCTAGATGCAATGACTAACAGCATAGACGCTATATTCACTAGCACATTAGACACTGTTGCCCCAGTCAGATTACAGAAGGTTAGAGATAAAACACTTGCACCATGGTATAATAGTCATACTCACACCCTCAAGAGGGAGACCCGTAACCTCGAACGGAAATGGAGAAAAACTAAATTAGAGGTTTTTAGAATTGCGTATAAGGACAGTATGTCCAGCTATAGACAGGCTCTAAAAGCTGCTAGGGCTGAGCACCTGAGCAAACTCATAGAAAATAACCAGAACAATCCCAGGTTTTTATTTAGCACAGTGGCTAGTTTAACAAAAAAACAGAAATCTGAACACACTATTCCATCACAGTTCAGTAGTGAGGACTTTATGAGATTCTTCACTGATAAAATCGAAAGTATCAGAAATAAAATATGTGACGCGTAACATATGAGAGCAACCAGTGACACAATCTCACCTAAGGCTTTACACAGCTTTACAAGTACAGGACAGGAAGAGTTAGATAAACTTATTACTACAGCTAAATCAACAACATGTTCACTAGACCCCATCCCAACTAAACTACTGAAAGAAGTGTTACATAAAGCTGGTGAGCCTCTTCTTAATATCATTAACTCCTCGTTATCTTTAGGTTACGTCCCGAAGTCTTTTAAGTTGGCAGTTATTAGGCCACTCATCAAAAAACCTGACTTAGATCCTAATGAACTATCAAATTACAGACCTATCTCACACCTCCCGTTTATGTCTAAAATACTTGAAAAGGTTGTGTCTGTTCAACTGAGCTCCTTCTTACAGGAGAGCAACATCCTTGAAAAGTTTCAGTCAGGTTTCAGGCCCCATCATAGCACAGAAACTGCACTTGTGAAAGTTACAAACGACTTGTTCTTAGCTTCGGACCAAGACTGTATGTCACTATTAGTTCTACTTGACCTTAGTGCTGCATTCGACACTATAGACCACAACATTCTTCTAGCTCGCTTACAAAATTACAAAGGTATTCATGGACAGGCTTTAAGCTGGTTTAGATCCTACCTGTCTGATCGATACCATTTTGTAGAATTAAATGGTGAATCCTCCAGTTTATTACCAGTTAATTATGGGGTCCCTCAAGAATCAGTTCTCGGACCTCTGCTTTTCTCTATATACATGCTTCCATTAGGGAACATTATTAGAAGACATGCGATTAGTTTCCATTGTTATGCTGACGACACACAGTTATATATCTCATCAAAACCAGATGAAATAGCCACAGTGTCCAAATTAACTCAATGCCTTAGAGAGATAAAAGACTGGATGAGCTGCAACTTTCTATTGTTAAACTCCGATAAGACAGAAATACTACTCATAGGTCCAAAAACCAGTGCACAGAAACTCTCACAACTTAACTCCCATTTAGAGGGATGTACTGTTACTAGTAGCTCGACAGTGAAAGACCTCAGTGTTATATTAGACAGCAATTTGTCTTTTAAAAATCATATCGCCCATACTACCAAAACAGCCTTCTTCCGCCTTAGAAATATTGCCAAGCTGAGAAACATCCTGTCTGTATCTGATGCTGAGGAGCTAGTTCATGCCTTCATGACCTCTAGACTGGACTAGTGTAATGCATTACTAGGTGGTTGTCCTGCATCTTTAATAAATAGGTTACAGTTAGTCCAAAATGCAGCTGCCAGAGTTCTCACTAGGACAAGAAAGTATGACCATATAACCCCAATTTTATCATCTCTACACTGGCTACCAGTTAAGTTTAGAATTGACTACAAACTGCTGCTACTTACATACAAGGCTCTTAATGGTTTAGCTCCCATGTATCTAACTAGTCTTCTAACATGTTACAATCCTTCATGCTCTCTGAGATCAGAAAACTCAGGACTTTTGGTAGTTCCGAGAATATCTAAGTCTACTAAAGGTGGTAGAGCGTTTTCGTATTTAGCTCCCAAACTTTGGAATAGTCTTCCTGATAGTGTTCGGGGCTCAGACACACTTTAGCAGTTTAAATGTAGATTAAAAACTCATCTCTTTAGTCAGGCGTACACATAATACATCCCATAATATCATGCACCAGTACATAAGACCGGCAAATTTTTATGAACAGCAGATATGTCAATCCCTTTCCACTGCTTCTCTCTTTGTACCTATCCCGAGGCATCCAGACATTGTACCAGCTCCCAACGTCCTCTGTGGGACGAAGCCTTTGGACGTCCACTGAGCCGAGGCCGACTCTAAGAATCCTGAGACATCTCCAGTTAGACTCTGTGATACTAAGGAGATCCAAAGTCCATGATCCTTACACCAATACAACATTTAAATGACTGTATATTACAATCACACCCCCAGTGTCACCCATATGAGGATGGGTTCCCCCTTGAGTCCGGTTCCTCTCAAGGTTACTTCCTTTACCAATTTAAGGGAGTTTTTCCTTGCCACTGCTGCCTGAGTCACCTCAGACTTGCTCATAGGGGAATAAATACATACAGATTGTGAACTATATACATCTAATAATAACCTAGAATTTTTATTCTGTAAATTCTTATTTCTTTTATTATTCATTATTTCCTTTATCATTAACTATGTCTTCCTTCTGCTCTATGTTTATGCTCTGTAAAGCTGCTGAGACAATGTCTATTGTAAAAAGCGCTATACAAATAAACTTGAATTGAATTGAATTTACTTTGACCAATGTGAGTAATTCTTCTTTTCAGGGGACTGTTGTGTTCTTCTGTGGCAACAATAACGCCAACCTCTTCTTCGGAACAGCTTCCCAGAACGGCACCGTGCTGACTCCTGCTAGCATGGTATGATACTGACGGACGTTTGCTTGATTTTTGTCTATAAAACCTGAAACGTAAATAATTTATAAACTGATGAGACTTTCATACAGAATTATAAAAAAATGTGTAACTCTGAATGTTCTGACAGAGATCTCTGACCCCAATGTCACTTTCTGTCTCTCCTCATAGACCGCCCTAAATATCACTAATGTTCAGGCTTCAGTAACGAGTTCCCAGAGTGTTATTCAATGTGCCTTCAATGTCGCCTTCTTGAATATCAGCATCCCGGCCAATGTTCAGCTGCCTTCCAATCTCGCCATCCTTACTGGAACCTCAACCGGTGAGCTTTCACACCAGTATCCTTATATTACTTGTATCAGGGGACTATGGCTTGCCCTAGGGGACTATGGCTTTGCCCTAGGGGACTATTGGCTTTGCCCTAGGGGACTATTGGCTTTGACCTCTCCGCTCCTCTGGACATACCTCTCTGGTCATTCCAAAATGCAATTATGAGAAGTTTGGAGGCCGGTCATTTGCCATCAAGGGACCAAAGCTGTGGAACGCACTTCCAGCACATTTACGACCCATCACTGTGCTGAGTGTTTTTAAATCGCAGCTGAAGACATATTTATTCATACAAGCTTTTAACGCGTAGACCCGGTTTCAACTGCTATTTTATGTTTCAATGTGTTCTTATTGATTCTATTTATTTTGTTTTCTATTGTTGTTTTACTGGAAAGCACCTTGTGCTCCTTTTGGCTGTTGTAAGGTGCTCTATAAATAAAATTTGATTGATTGATTGATTGATTTGACCTAGGGGACTGTTGGCTTTGCCCTAGGGGACTGTTGGCTTTGCCCTAGGGGACTATGGCTTTGCCCTAGGGGACTATTGGCTTTGCCCTAGGGGACTATTGGCTTTGCCCTAGGGGACTATTAGCTTTGACCTAGGGGACTATTGGCTTTGCCCTAGGGGACTATGGCTTTGCCCTATGGGACTATGGCTTTGCCCTCTGGCTCAGCTGCTTCCCACTGCAGGGTTTAGTAGCTCTACAAAAGCTCAGAACACACAGCATGACCAAACTGACCCAAAGTGCAGAGATTGGAGTGTTCAATGAAGCTTCTCTGTTCCAATCCCACAGGAACAACACTGGGAAGTGCAACCACAGTGTTCAGCTCCAAAACAACGTTAGACCTGGCAAATCCTGCGAGCAACCTTCAAGGGGTATTTAATGTTACTCAACAGCTGTGTTGTGTGTCATTATGTTAATGATACTGATGGTTCCTGAACTAATGTTGGTTTATTATCTGTCTATTAATCCTCAGATGAACATCACTAGTGTGGGTTGTGGCACCACCAAACTGTGTGTGAACAATGCGGCTAACTGCAACCCTGCAGTCAACTCCAGCTGCTTTTTCGCTTCAGCTCAATTAATAAACCAAAATTTCACCTTTCAACTCAGCGGCCCAACAACAGGATATGTGGCACTGGGACTTTCTCAATTGGTAAAGAGTGAATAAAAAACATAACTATTCCTGTAAATATAATATTTCATAGTTTTTCAGTGCAGTTTGAGTTTTAATTTAACTGAAATGTCCTTTAATACATTATGCTGTTTTTATGGTTTTATGTTGAAACTAGTTCCAGTTAAAAACGTTTACTGTTATGTTTTTAATAATCAACAGACATTCAATTACGTGTTTGTGTGTGTGTGTGTGTGTGTGTGTGTGTGTGTGTGTGTGTGTGTGTGTGTGTGTGTGTGTGTTTAAGGGAACTTCTGTTGTATTTGTCTGTGGAAGTAACAGCAGTAACTTCCTCTTCACACCAGCTACTCTCGTCGGCACGGCTTTGCTCCCTGTTAATTTGGTAAGACGCAAAACTCTTAATCTCCTAGTGTGTAAAATGAAGGGCAGGAATTCACACGAGTTACTCTTGTTCTTCAGAACACTGTGTACAGTGTTCAAGGTGCTGTATCACAAAACCTTGTTCAGTGTATCTTCAACACCAGCAGCATTCTGAACATCACCGGCCTCAAAAGTACAAACACCTCGTTCAGAATCGCCATCATGAACGGAAGCATCAACGGTGAGCTTTTGTTTTTTTTTTGGATGTAAAGAACATTGTGTAAAATGCAAACCGTGAAAGCGGTCTACAAAACAAAATTTCTACAAAACAATTTTTTTATGGAAAATTGGTGAGATATTAATGAGTTCATCATGAACTACAGAACTATTGGGATTAAGATTAAGTAACATAACTTTCTCCACTGCGATTGTACAGGAAATCAACTGGGACCTGCAAATGTCGTGTTCGACTCCCTACAAGCAGTAAACCTGAACAGCAGCCCAACCATCACGGCTCATGGTAAACACACACACACACACACACACACACACACACACACACACACACACACACACACACACACACACACACACACACACACACACCAGGCTCTTACAGATACACTGCTCTTTACCTGTAATAAAGCAACACACTGTTTTATAGACTTTATCTTCTATTTCATATGAATTGTGCCCACTAACATTCTCTCTCTCTCTGCCCCCCCCCTCTCTCTGTCTCTCTCCCTCCCCCACAGTGTTGGCTGTACTGTTCAGTGCCCTGACTCTATGTCTCCTATATTAATCCCCAGGGTCAGTGATGATTAGTGTGGTTGTAAACATATGAAGCCATCCTTAGTTGGCTGAACATAAAAAAATGACTGTGTGACTTTTACATATATCTAATTTGCATATCTTCTTTTTTAAAATGTAGTTTTAAGTTTAAGAGATAGTATAGTTAAGAGACCTTAATGTAACTGCTACAGACTGCTATAGACATCGTTCACAATCTGACACTTTAATGAAAGAATTGATTCATGTTTACTTGATAATTTCATTTGCTTCTGTATCCACAATGAAAAATGTTTTCACTTCATCAACCTAAATGAATAAAAGTACTTCAGTAAAAGGTTCTTCCAGTTCTGGAACTTCATAGCAGATCATCTGGTCTGTATATTTAATAGGTGCGAACTTCCTGACGCAACCCTCCTTATGTTAGTCCAGCTCAGTTCCGGCACTGAGAGTTCATCTGTCTGATGACCTGAAATACCTGAAATCCATCATTTAAACATAAAGAAAACTGAAACAATTTGAAAAATGAAGCAGAACTACATGTTTTTTTTAAATTATTCTAAATCTTATAATCTATTTAATTATTCTAAATCTTATTAATCTTTGTTATGTTGCTACGTCCTGTTCATTACAAGCTAATATTTACTTTAGTACAGAAACCAGCCCAATGCACAGGCAAACATTCCTCAGATCATTACATTATTGGTTACTAGCTTTTTTGTATATTACACTAACGTATTATTAAGACAACATAGAAACATAAATCTAGATATTGCATAAGTATTCACCCCCTCTGCTGTGAAACCCCTAAATCAGGTGTGGTCCTACACAGGAGGTCACAAAAAGATGTGAAGATCCACCTGTGTGATCTGTCAAATGATGTCAGTATAAAATACACCAGGTCTGAAAGGCCCCTGAGTCTGTAACACTTCTATGAAAGCAACATGAAGACCTACTGTAGGAGAAGGATGGGTTAAGAAAACCATCCCCTGAATGAAGTATGGTGGTGCCAGCATCATGCTGTGGGGAGGCTTTTAATTGTCAAGGACCGGAAATCTGTTGAGAGTTCAGATGTCACCGATGTCACGAGATGCAGAGAAATTCTTGAAAAAAAACTGTTTCAATCTGTTAAAGCTTAGAGATTGCGAAACATGTTTACCTTCCACCAGGACAATGAACCTGAACAAACTTCTAAAACTACGTACGAGTCCTTTAGTGACACTTGTTTTCGGATTGCGTTGGAAACCTTCTGCCCACTAGGATGCGCCCTAGTTTGCACGGGTTAGTGTTGAAAACACAAGATCAACTATCAGAGTTGGTCTTACCGTGAACGCAGGTGTCCTTCGAAGTCCCTTGGTCCTCTAAAAAAGGATCCTCTTCAAGTTCTTCTACCTAATCTATTGTTTGAATCTTTTAGATGAAGGAGTCAGACTTAGACCTTCTTGCCTTTTCAGGATCCTCACAACGGGAGGCCTTGTTTTTATTAAATGAAGTGTAATACAGATAAATGTCTGTGGTATATGTAAAGTAAAATAAAAGAAAATTACAAATAAAATCTCCTTCAAATAATCAAACAATTCTAGCGTAAGTAGAAATAGTTAAAATGCAAAGATAAGAACAAACCAAGAAACACTCTCCGAGTGTAAGCCTGCGTTTGTTCTCCTGATGCACCCCCTATAAGCAATAACAGAGTATTATACACTCCCCCGGTCCAAAGACATGCATGATTTTGAGTGGCATCTCTGGAAAATTGTCCGTAGTGCGTGAGTGTGTGAGTGAATGAGAGTGTGTGTGTGCCCTGTGATGGGTTGGCACTCCGTCCAGGGTGTATCCTGCCTCGATGCCCGATGACGCCTGAGATAGGCACGGGCTCCCCGTGACCCGAGAAGTTTGGATAAGCAGTAGGGAATGAATGAATGAATGAATGAATGAATGAATGAATGAAAGAAAACTTAGAACAATTCTATAATCTTCTTTCAGCAAGATGGGTCTTTATAAATCTGTCTAGGTACAGTGTCTGTTCCTCCTGTTGTTGAATCAGCTTCCTTCTGAATCTCTTCTTCACAGTTTTAATCAGATACGTTCAGTTTCTTTATTTCATACAACAGTGTCCCCATTTCCTTTAGTTTACTTTCCATACCTTCCTTGTTCCTTGCTTTCTGTCTCTGTTGTCTTTTATTTAGTTTTTTGTCTTTTTGCGGATGACATTGTCACATAAGGATAACCAGTTACAGGCGATATGGCAGTTACTCCACTCCTAAAATTTCTATCCACAAGCTAAACTGGAACGGTTTAAAAAGAAACATGTAAATGTCTTGGAATGGCCTAGTCAAAGCCCAGACATCGATCCAATAGAGTCTGTGGCATCTTTCCACCAATGAAACCCAACTAACTGAAGGAGCTGAAGCAGTTTTGCAGTGCTTCAGCTCCACCACTCCAGAAACTTGATTTTAACTCCAGGCTGAAAATCAGACAAACACCAAGGGGGTGAATACTTTTGCAACCCACTACTTATAGAAGCCTTATATATATATATATATATATATATATCTATATATATATATATATATATATATATATATATATATATATATATATGTGTGTGTGTGTGTGTGTGTGTGTGTGTGTGTGTGTGTGTGTGTGTGTGTGTGTGTGTTTATATGCATATCCTCCTGTTAAATGCACAGAGGTGTTGTGTGAACATCGACAGAGGATGGACGAAGGGTTAAGGTCAAATCTTTATTTACTGCCAACGTGACGGAAACTGATTTTGCAGACGGTTTTATCAGTGACTTGCAGAGCGACTCTGCGTATCATTCATCGTCTGTTCCAGCTGAATTAGAGGACTCTGGCCCTCAAGTGTGTGATGCAGGTACAGATACAGGCACAGAAGTAGGTGAAACAGATACTTCAGGAAATTCCACTGATCTATTTCTTAGAAATGTTACGATATTTAAACCTTTGGGCCACTTTTTACTTCCTGCTTCGACTAAACTCAACATTGTTAAGGAGACTGAAAATATACACAAGCTGCACGTTATGTATAATAAATAAACTTACATCACTGCTTAAACAAAAATGGCCCAGAGTCGGATGAGGACATCGCTAAAGTTCATGAAATCTATCAGAAGATCTGATCTGTTCTCTGCATGTCATGCAGGAACAATGAAAGTCCAGCTATGTGGAGCCTAAGAAAAGGATTTTAATGAAGAGATAAGAACAGGAGAGAAAGGTTAATTATGTAGTAGCTGTGCAAGACACTTTAAAAAGGTCTCGTCCGTCTCCCTCAGATGTTCTGAGTGACAGTAATCATGGTCAGATAACCAAATCAAATGATTTTGTTGGTCAAAATACTGTTTAAATCTAATACTGTACCAGACCGCCATTAAAGTCATTGACACTTTATGGTCTGTAAAGACAAGGCATAAAGTATTAGCTTGTTAGCTTGTTTAGTGCTTACATCTCTATCATCGGATGCATTAACACTGGTTGCCTAGGTTACAGACTTAAGATACCGTGAGTAATGCATTTTTTTAACCATGAAATTCTGGCTTTTCTTGGATAATAATATAATCTAATGTTCAGAGTCTGTAAACATGTGTTGGAGTCATGGGAGTGGCCACAGTACATGTGTTCATACACAGATAAAGATCATTAATGCCAGAAAATAAGAACTGTCAATCAATGAGATATGTTAATTTAGACCTCCAGAGACATTTACATAATAAATAATTCAATGTTTTAGGTTTATATTTTTGTTTGTGATCATATATACAGCCTGGGCATATATCATCAGCCTGACTGGCCCTTTTCTCTAACCTCCAATGTTGTGTAAACTCACTCGGGACGTAGAATGAGTGTTCTGTTATTACAACAACCGCCAATTTTTTACATCAACACATTCCTCTCTACACGATTTATCGTTAATTAAAATGGGATTAATGTTTAAAACCATGCACCTAAAAATCACTGTAACGATCTACAATTCTATATTATTCACTTATTACAGTTCCTTAGCATTTTATTTACACATTGTCATTTGTGGACAGTTTTATTTCTGAAACCCTCCAACGACACAAGCGTAATATTGTATACGTGTCTTACTGTAACCAGCCTGTCAATCAAATCTGGTGGTTCTATTCAGTTGAACATTCTTTAAATGTTTGCCGTTTATTCGCTTGGATTGCGGTGGTATTTGAAGCGAGGAGGTGGAATTAAGACTGGCACATTTTTAGAGTGTTTTGCCTGCTTGATGTTGCTCAATACTGGAATTAGATCTTATCTGTATGAGACACGAGTAAAAGGTATTATTTTATCTACTGCTCAGACATGAGAGATGCCTCTCAGGAACAACCTGCAGCTCTCGATCATCACTGACACCTGACCTTAGCAGAAATGCATGGCATAGAGTGTCTCATTAGAATGTAATAAAAACCCTGTAATTGTATTCTGTCACAGATTCTAATGATGCAGTAAGAGCTGAAAATGCTGGTAGAGAGAAATGACCAGCAGAAAATCCTTAACTAGACAAAAAAATCAAGACTAGTTTGTGTCCAGATGAATGCTCCATGCTGTGCCATCCCGTGTCCTGGCTTCTGTTTACACAGCAGCTTGTTCGGTAACTCTAGCACCTAGAAGGCAGATTTCACTCCAGACTAGAGGTCTTCTCGGGTCTAAAGAAACATACCCGACCCGAAGTGACCCGAATCACTTTTTACCGAACCCGACGTGCATAATTTTTTTTTTTAAGAAAGACCCGACCCTAGACAAACACGAAAAAATTAGACCAGAGTCTAAAACTAAAGAGCTGATTATCGACTTCAGGAAGAGACAACAGCAGCCCTATTCTCCTCTTATGATCAGCGGGACCCCTGTGGAGAGGGTGAGCAGCTTCAAGTACCTCGGTGTAAACATCTCCGAGGACCTGACTTGGACTACCCACACTCAAACACAGGTTAATAAAGCCAGGCAAAGACTGTACCATCTGCGACAGCTGAGAAAATTCAGGGTCTCACCAGCAATCCTGAAAACTTTCTATTCAGGGGCCATAGAAAGTGTATTGTCTCAGTGTATCTCAGTGTGGTATGGGAACAGCTCCAGTCTAGACTGCAAAGCCCTGCAGAGTGTTGTGCTCTTACAGAGTCTGCTCTCCCTTCTCTGCAGGACACAAACACACTGATACAAACACACTGATATGTTCACACATACAAACACACCGGTACTAGTGATGTGCGGGTCGGGTTTTTTCCAACCCGCGGGTCCCGCTTTTATGAAATTATTGGCCCGCCCCGCACCACTGTATCTATTTTTACAATCCGCCCCGCCCGCACCCACGGGGTTTGCACGAATTGCACGCAACATGTTTTTTATATTTTGTTTTTAATGACCCGCCCCAACCCGCCCCGTGGGTCACCCGCGGGTTATGAGACAATACAAACACACTGATACGTTCACACTGATATGTTCACACTGATATGTTCACACTGATATGTTCACACCGATACAAACACACTGATCGGTTCAGGCTCAGTTCAGTGAGGATGAGGTCTCTCCTAGCAGGTGGAGGACTGGTTCTCAGTTAGTCCTCAGGTGGACACGTCTCTTGGCAGTGCAGTTATAGTGAATACACCAAGCACAAACTGTTACATTCTGTTTACTGTCATTTTCAGTAGCTTCCTATTGTACAGGATGTTTACTGCTGACACATTGGACGTTACCTAACTAACAATAAACTAATTAATGCACATAACATATGGGCTAGTCATTACACCTTATTATCCCTAGTTAAGCATCTTACAAACTAGTTGAGCCGGTATCGTTGTAGCATATCATGTAATAATAAAATACAAATGAAATAATTATCCCTGACTGAATGTCTATGCCGTGTCACCAGAGTAAAGAAAACACTTGTGGTTTTGTATTTATAAGCAATTATATAAAGCATCATACAATTTGTCAGTGAACTTTGTACACACTGGGTGTGGGGACAGATTTCTGTTTTGGTTTCTTTCTCTCTGTTCTATAGAATCAGGTCTAACTCTACATCATCGCAGCATTTCTGCTGAGCCACTGTAACTGGATCTGAGAACTGATTCATCACTGAAATAAAACGTGATTAAAAAGCTGGATGTGAGGATTAAAAGAAAATGTCTCTGGTTATAGATGATGTTCATACACTAAGTACCCAAATCTAACAGTATTGAGCTGTGATGCTAGCAGTGGGAGCCGGAGGTGTGTCCAGTGAAAGCCTTTGCTTTGGCATCATCTTACACTCATCAAAAACCTGCAAATCAGGCTGGGTTTTTCCCCCATGATGCAGGTGATGCAGGGTCTACGCCCTCCGAGATTAAAAAGAGCCCCACGTGTTGTGTGGCTTTACACTCTACTCAATAGCTAACCACAGATATACTGTATATCATCTGCCCTGTCCTTCCAGGTAAAACTAGTTTTCATTAGCTTTTATATTATCTAGCTGTATTAGAGTCTGAATTGATCTCGTATGCTTGTTACTACTCAAATGACCGGTTGCCAATAACATGATGAGATATAATTAGGATATAAAAATACAACTGATTTCGTGTAACTCGTGTAGATCAACTGAGTTTCGGGTTTTGACTGTAATACAGTTTGTGATGTATAAACACGTGTGTACAGATTAGAGATTGGATTAAAACCCATCACTGTCTGTATCATTAGACATGGAGCCCAAACGTATCGCAGTGCTTGTGTTCGTCTGCATCGTTTGTGTCGCTAAAGCCGACGTGCCGCAGCCAACAGCTCTGGAGGTGAGAACAACACCGTGTTTATCCTTAAAATCAGCATCATCCTTCCCAAGTGTCTGCTTTACAAAACAATCGATTTGTCTTTTCCTCTGTAGTACAACATGACGTCCACCGACTGCGGAATCGCTAAACTGTGTTGGTCGAATGTACCTAATTGTGATCCTTTAGAAAACTCCACCTGCTTTTTCACTTCCATTCAACTGAACAGCCAAACTGTGTTCTTTGAACTTAGTGGCTGGACTTCTGGATACGTGGCACTGAAACTCGCTGCCATTAACCAAACCGAGGTACATGTAATAATGGAATATTCAGAAGGAAATGTTCATTTCCGCTAGAAACGTATCAGCCCCAGTTCCGCTTCTGCTACTTTTATATGATTCTGTTTCTCTTACAATAACTACAGGTCTCGTTGTGAGCACTTCCCCCAAAAGCCACAGCTGTGCTTGATAGCAGTAGCAGCTTAAATATGAGTAGGTTTAAGAGGAACAGAAATTGGTGGAGTAATAATATCCCTCTCCTGAATCTTGTACCTTTTCATGTTAGCATGTTAGCTATCTAAGCAGCGAGTTAAAGTTTGTTGCATGTTTGCATGATCGTTTATCGGTCACTAGTGACGGTGTTATCCAGCTTTATCCATTAGGTTTGTGTGGGAAAAAAGGACATAAAATCTAGTTTCCTGGAAAAATAAGGTGGACTCTATTCCTTAATAGATAGATATATATTTAATGTTTGCGATTGTTCACCAGAGCTTTCAGAACAGAAGCAGTGTATATTTGGTTCGTTAACTTCAAATACAAAGGTGACGTGTCCGTCTGTAAATAGGAGCTAGAACGCAATGTCTGTTAAAAAAGGTATTTTCTGTTAAAAATCATTTCACTTCCTGTTTATTTAACATTTGTATTTTTCCACTCTGTGTTTTAGGTAGGCGACGTGGTGTTTGTCTGCGCCAACAACAACACTGCTATCGGCACTTTCTTTTTTGAAACTGCTTCACAAAACGGCACGAACTCTGTGGTATGACATTTCTTTAATGTTATTAACACGTCCAAGAAAAAACATTCAATAAAAAGTGTTCCCTTTTATACAGAATGTCATCATAAAAAAGAACAGATTTATATCCTGAGTTTCTCTCTCCTCAGTCCACCATTGACTCTGTTCAAGGTGCTCTAAAACAAAACGACAGCCTTATTCAGTGCTCCTTCACCACCACCTCCAATCTCACCAGCAACTCGTTCGGCAACTTGACCTTGACTAACACAACCACCGTTTTCTTGGCCATCATGACTGGAAGCACAAACGGTAAACTTTTTATTTTATTTATATCTTTTTATATCTGAAGATATATAGCTATCTGCCCTGGATATAACTGAACAAACAGTATGTCATGTTGCAAGAAATGATGCTTTTTAATTGCTGTGGTATAAACAGAATAAAGATTTATAAGCCTAGATTTGAAGGTTTGTTACTTGTGCACTGGTTGCAGCTACAAAAACACTCGGGGATGTTCTGTTATTGGGATAAACCTTTGCACAAGTAACTTCAGTAACTTCACGTAATCAAGCCACTGCCTTGTAAATCGTCTTCCTCACACCACACAAGTCTGAGTGTTTGTGATGAACCGCAGCGCTGTGGGTCCTTTGTAATGTTTCCTGACTCAATTTCTACAGGAACACAACTAGGAGAACCAACCGTGGTATTTAACAGCACCGTAACGTTAGACCTGTATAATAGCAACAGCCAAATGACAACACAGATCCCCATGACTACGGCAAACAGCGGCAACTCGCTAGTCAGCTTCTGTACTCAAGGTAAACACACGTTCCACTAAATTATATTGTGTATAAATAGAAATATATATAAAGATGAGATGGTATCTCTCTCCTCTCTCTCAGGGTTGGCTGTGATTCTCAGTGCCATGAGCCTCGACTTCATCACTTCACACAGTCCATGAAGTATAAATGTGTGTGTGTGTGTGTGTGTGTGTGTGTGTGTGTGTGTGTGTGTGTGTGTGTGTGAAATATGAACCCACCATTAACTGAAATAAATAAGAAACAAAATAAAAAAAATGGAAAATGAAAATAAATGACTGTCTTGTAATCACTTTTTTTATCTGTAAAACTTTCATTAGAAAGCAAATATATTGATTCATTAAAGTTTGTTACTTCCTGCTGTTTGTGAATTTGATTCTTTAGGTTCTCAAACACAATTTTATGTATAAATGTGTATCAAGGGAGGTCACGGTGGCTTAGTGGTTAGCACGTTCGCCTCACACCTCCAGGGTCGGGGGTTCGATTCCCACCTCCACCTTGTGTGTGTGGAGTTTGCATGTTCTCCCCGTGCCTCGGGGGTTTCCTTCGGGTACTCCAGTTTCCTCCCCCGGTCCAAAGACATGCATGGTAGGTTGATTGGCATCTCTGGAAAATTGTCCGTTGTGTGTGAGTGTGTACTCCGTCCAGGGTGTTTCCTGCTTTGATGCCCGATGACGCCTGAGATGGGCACGGGCTCCCCGTGACCCGAGAAGTTCGGATAAGCGGTAGGAAATGAATGAATGAATGAATGAATGCTGCAGTCTTCCTAACCCTAATCCTAACCCTAATCCTAATTCTAACCCTAACCCTGGTCATTTTGGTCATTATCTTGCTGTAGAATGACCCCCTGACCAACTAGGTGTATCCCATAGGATACTGCATGGAGCTGCAAATTGCTCAGTAACCTTGGTTCAGGCTGCAGACCCTGAATCCAGCAAAAGAGCCCCAGAACATCTCACACCCTCGTCCATGAGAGTTGGTGTCACACACAGAGGAAGTAGTTTCAGCTGGATTAGTTATCACTCTCCAACTGTTTGGTTACTCCCTGAAAATCAGCACTCACTGTCATTTTTGTCTCCTTTTGTTCGTTGTATCCACCAAAAGCCAACACACTATCTGTTTATTTATTAGCACAGTACGTGTCGACTGTTGACCGTCATAATCACATCGAGAGCGCACTGGAGACACGGCCAAGGACGGTTCCACTTTACGGTTCCTTGGCATAATCTCGTACTCATCAAGAACCTGAAAATCCACTTCTGCTCTTTTATTTCCATGAGGTACATTATTTACTAAACACACCATCAGTCAAGTCAAGTAGCAAGTTTAAAAGCAACACATGACCTCATGCATGCTGGGTGACCTGTCGTATTCACCCATGCTGTCTTGTCCTGTCTAAGCTGCAATGGGTGACGGGTTTTAAGGGATCTGAACATATATGCGATATATAAGGAATATAATGAAACATGCAATTCACTTAACATTGTTTTATGTCTAGCCCAGACTTCATCACTAACGAGCACAAAGTGATCAGTACATGAGCACAGGGTTAGGGTTAGGGTTAGGAGTTAGGGGTTAGGGTTAGGTTAGGGGTTAGGTTTAGGGGTTAGGGTTAGGGTTAGGAGTGCAGTCTGTGGACTGAAATCACACACCACAGGAACACAAACTCCGGCATGCAAACAAGTCACAGTGAGCTGTAAAGTCCAGGCTGCTGTCACAATATTCATGCACATAACTGTCAGTAGCTGAAATAATGTTTATCTTGATCATTTAAATAATCATGAAACATGGAATCATAAGGATGCTCTTAATGGTCCTGGTTAGTGTCATCATCAGTATGGATCTTCTCCAATATGCCCAACAACCTCACACACGAGTCCAGTGGGGCTTTATTATCATGTCAGTGTAATGTGTCGCTATTATCCCATCTTATTGCTATTGTGGTAGTTAGGAGCAAAAATCTCTCTCTCTCTCTCTCTCTCTCTCTCTCTCTCTCTCTCTCTATCACTCTCTCTCTCTCTATCACCCTCTCTCTCTCTCTCTCTCGCTCTCTCTCTCTCGATCACCCTCTCTCTCTCTCTCTCTCTCTCTCTCTCTCTCTCTCTCTCTCACTCTCTCTCTCTGTCAATCTCTCTCTCTCTTTCTCTCTCTCTCTCTCACTCTCTATATATATATATATATATATATATATATATATATATATATATATATATATATATATATTTCTTCTCTCTTTCTTCTCTCTGTCTCGGTCTTTCTCTCTCTCATTCAACTTTCGTAGTGAGCGTATAGGAATGGTCAGGTCTGGTCAGGTCTGACTGTATGTTCCACAATATTGCGTACAGTATTATAGCAGCTACATTAAACTAGCTGTGTGAGCTAGTTAATAAAAGAAAACTGATAAATTGGCTAGTGGCTAGTTAGCTAATGCTGTTGCTATAGCATGTAGCTTATCGGAAAGAGGTCATTGCCAACACGTCTGTGAGGTGCCACTGTGTGGCAAAAACTCTGCAAAATACTGATATGTTCATATGTCTCTTTTTTATCGTTCTCCACACGTTCCTCACGTACCTCTAACCTCTGAGTCATTATAACAATGCACTTTATTCTTAAATTAAGCAGACCTTCAGTTTTTAATGGATCACTTTTAGTCCTTCATCAAGCAAGAGTCATTTTCACGAAC
Organism: Tachysurus fulvidraco; assembly: GCF_022655615.1. Classification (NCBI taxonomy): domain Eukaryota; kingdom Metazoa; phylum Chordata; class Actinopteri; order Siluriformes; family Bagridae; genus Tachysurus; species Tachysurus fulvidraco. Next base: position 18,196,056 of record NC_062518.1, read on the forward strand.
AACACTGTAAGTGAAATCTAAATGAAACGATGAACAGACACGAGCCAGAGTTCTCCTCAGTGTTGATTGAGCTCCTTGGAAATGATTTTTAGATGCACCACGTTTCCAATCTCCAGCTGATTCCAATTATTGTTGTGAATGATGAATTGTGACTTTTACATTTATGGTTATAAACCTTTCCCCAAGCCAGAAACAGAGGATTCAGATCATCATTATTCGGTTTTTAATGCAAATGTCATTTATTTCTGTGCTGCTGTAGAACACCAAAGTGAGATGAACAACACATCCAGTTGATTATATAATAAATGATAAATAAATGTTAGTCGTCCGTTCAGCATTTCATCAGCTAGTACATCAGTTTTGTTACGACTCTCGTCTATTTTCATTTCCTCTTTCTTATCTCTCTGTTTTTGTCATTATTTCAAGAAAGAGAGAGTGAGAAAAAAATAAAAAGAGATAAAGAGAGAGAGAGAGAGAGAGAGAGAGAGAGAGAGAGAGTGTGTGTGTGTGTGTGTGTGTGTGTGTGTGTGTGTGTGTGTGTGTGTGTGTGAGCAGTAATTGTCACCGTGTCAGTGGGAAAGACTGTTATTTGGTATTCCGAGACCCCTAATTTTCCACCCACATGTTTCTTGTTCTCCTCCACTGTGCCTTTCCTCTTGTGTCCTGCCTTTCTCCTGCTTCTTATCTACTTTTTTTTCTTCTGGAAACGTCTGAACTGATTCTGGATGGCGAGAGCTGCTTTCTCAGTCTCTGGAGCTTCCAGGTCGATGTCAATTTCCTCTTCTCCGTCCTGAGTAGGAGGTTTAGACACCTTTTCCACCGGGGCTGGAAATCATAGATTTATAGTTTATAATTTTATGGACACATACACACATTTAATCTAAATAATGTAAAGCCTCAGTGCTATTAGTACAGAAGCTGTAGATTGTGTGTGTGTGTGTGTGTGTGTGTGTGTGTGTGTGTGTGTGTGTGTGCGTGTGTGTGCACGCGTGTTTACGTTTCCCATCATCCACCAGCTTCTTGGTGCCGCAGTGAGTTTCAGAGGAACAAATCTGCGAAGCATAAAAACAAAATAAACCCTATAGATGTTCCGTATCACACACTATTCATTATCAAATGCACAAATTTAGCGAGTGCATAAGCTAAGCTAGCAAATTAGAGCTAATTTAACAAGTCAAGTCAAGCTAGTAACTATAGCAAACTAGCCACACACAAAAAGAAAGCAAATGAACAAAAGTAAAAGCAAAAGTTACTGAATCAAGTTAATCCACTGATCTGACGACTAGCAAACAAGACAAATAAGAAGCAAACGTCATATCGTGACGTGTTACGCTACCACATCGACCACCACATAGTGCACCAACACACAGTACAGTATAAAGGCCTCGTGTCACAGTGACATATACAGAATACCCACAATGCAATGTGTGGTCATTAACCATAACTGTGTGGTTCGGGACACACCCACAGTGAGGTAGGAGTGGTTTCTTTTGTAGACATACATTGTCTGTGTGTGTGTGTGTGTGTGTGTGTGTGTGTGTGTGTGTGTGTGTGTGTGTGTGTGTGTGTGTGTGTGTGTGTGTGTGTGTGTGTGTGTGTGTGTGTGTGTGTGAGAGAGAGAGAGAGAGAGAGAGAGAGAGAGAGAGAGACAGACAGACAGAGAGAGAGACACAGAAAGAGAGAGACAAAGAGAGAGAGACAAAGAGAGAGAGACACAGAGATGTGTGTATGTGTGTGTGTGTGTGAAGGTTTTTTTCTCGCCTACAATGTTTTTCGTGGTTGTTTACCCAAAAACATGCCATTTCAATGGTCTGTCACTGTGTGTGAGACAGAGGGAGAGAGAGACAGAGAGAGAGAGAGAGAGAGAGAGACAGAGAGACAGAGAGAGAGAGAGAGAGAGAAAGAGAGAGAGACAGAGAGAGAGAGAGACAGACAGACAGACAGAGAGAGAGACACAGAAAGAGAGAGAGACAAAGAGAGCGAGACAAAGAGAGAGAGACACAGAGATGTGTGTGTGTGAGAGAGAGACACAGAGAGAGAGAGAGAGAGAGAGAGAGAGAGAGAGAGAGACAGACAGACAGACAGACAGAGAGAAACAGAGAGAGACACAGAAAGAGAGACAGAGGGAGAGAGAGACAGAGAGAGAGAGAGAGAGAGAGAGAGAGAGACAGAGACAGAGAGAGAGAGAGAGAGAGAGAGAGAGAGAGAGAGAGAGAGAAGGGGGAGAGTGACATGGCCCAG
>NC_062518.1:18203296-18225796 GCF_022655615.1 Tachysurus fulvidraco
TCCTCCTCCTTTCTCTTTGTTCCCATACATACTTCATCGTTGCGTATGCCGCCACACTCAGCACCACGACGGCACCACAAGTCAGGAGGAGTGTTCCTGTGAGCAGCATGTGTGACGAGGCCAGGCACAGCAGCACCGTGGCACCGCCGAGCATCAGCGCCAAGCCGACAGCTAGCAGCAGAGAGGGATCCGAACTTCCACCGCTGCGCAGCTGAGCAATGCGCCTCCGACTGCGCACACAGCCCATGTCCTGCACAGCCGAGCTAAGTAGCTGCTTGAGCACAAGTACGAGGGCCAGGATACACAGGGTGGAGCCCACAACCAGGCGCCATACAGCCGAGGAAGGTTCTGCGGAGCCGGCTGAAGACAGGAGCACCACGCCGCCTGTCCCGAGGCCGAGCACCAGGACAACGGACGAGGTGTAGCAGAGCAGAGAGATGCACGGCTCACCAAACCACCACAGCTCCACCTGATCCTCAACATCCTGCTGCAGGAACATGAGGCCAGACATCTTCTCACAGGCTCACACACCTCAGACTGTGGGATGAGGAGCAGACATGAGAGTAGAGAGTTAGACATGAGCTCATCCTGCACTGCATTTTCAATCGTTTTACTACCAATGAAATATTTTTATTTAGTAAAGAACATCATTAATAGGTACATTTAATGTTGTAGAACTTCCACTTACATTATAGCAAGTCGATCCCTCACAAAACTCTCTTCCTTCTACGCTTTAAAATGAATGAGACCAATAAAACAAACCTCAGCTTTTCATGTTAGTGAGATGTTCTAGCTTTATCTCTGACACTGGAGACTCCTTCACCACGTTACATAAATTACAAAATATATTAATATTAGCGTATTAACGATTACACGTTTTTGAATCCCTTGACTGTTACCATAGAAACGATAATGCACAAGAGCCAGTGTGCTGCACTACTGTCAGAAAACTCCTTCTAACCAATCAGAATGAAGCCCCCGAATGAACAGTGATAAAATGACAGCTTGATTTCTTATGAAAGCGTCTCCTCACCTCCTGATGTTCTATCTTCAGATTAACCATTGGTTCCAGTCCGTGTCCTCCTCCTTAGAATCCAAGACATTTCCACACGTTCGGATTTTATCCATATAGTGAAGTGTTTCAACTAAATTTTATATATTAAATCTAATAAAAATTAAATGCACTTTATATAATATAAGCTGAATTATTTATTAGTTTAAATTCAGAGTTAACACGCATCTGATCCTGCTTCTGGACCATCCATGATATATGTCACTGTCTCTATCTCTTGGTCCATGAACAGTGACCACACACACACACACACACACACACACACACACACACACACACACACACACACACACACACACACACACACACAGAAGGCTTTCAGGGCTGCAGGACAGCAGTATGGTCATGGAGCAGCAGTGAGATCTGACAGGGCATTGTAGGAGACACAATAGGGCACGTGGCAGAAGACCCTCAGTGTCACACTGTGTGCATAAAGGCTGTTCTGTCCGGTGTGATGATGTCATCCATGTGATCTCATCCTCTCTCCAGCAACACATCCAGTGCTTACACTGGTAACCATGACATCACTGATTTCAGCATCACTAGTCTGAAATAGCACTTTAACACTCTGGTCTTCTCATAATGACACAGACTGTTCTAAACACACACACACACACACACACACACACACACACACACACACACACACACACACACACACACACACACACACATTATAAGAACAAAAGTTATAAATAACACAGGAAGCAAACAAGGACTGGTATCAGATTTCATTTTATTAATATTTATATAGAAAGTGTGAAGAGAGAATATGACCTGTGAAGAGTGTGTGGGGTAATGAGTGTGTGTGGGGTAATAAATTTGTGTGTGGGGTAATGAGTGTGTATGGGGTAATGAGTGTGTGTGGGGTAATAAATGTGTGTGGGGTAATGAGTGTGTGTGGGGTAATGAGTGTGTGTGGGGTAATAAATGTGTGAGGGGTAATGAGTGTGTGTGGGGTAATAAATGTGTGTGGGGTAATGAGTGTGTGTGGGGTAATGAGTGTGTGTGGGGTAATAAATGTGTGTGGGGTAATGAGTGTGTGTGGGGTAATAAATGTGTCTGTGGGGTAATGAGTGTGTGTGTGTGGGGTAATGAGTGTGTGTGGGGTAATGAGTGTGTGTGGGGTAATAAATGTGTGTGTAGGGTAATGAGTGTGTGTGGGGTAATGAGTGTGTGTAGGGTAATGAGTGTGTGTGTAGGGTAATGAGTGTGTGTGGGGTAATGATTGTGTGTAGGGTAATGAGTGTGTGAGGAGTTTGTAATGAGTGTGTGATGAGTGTGTGTGTGTGGTGTAATGAGTGTGTAATGAGTGCGTGTGTTGTGTAATGAGTGTGTAATGAGTGTGTGTTGTGTAATGAGTGTGTACTGAGTGTGTGTGTTGTGTAATGAGTGTGTAATGAGTGTGTGTGTTGTGTAATGAGTGTGTAATGAGTGTGTGTGTTGTGTAATGAGTGTGTAATGAGTGCGTGTGTTGTGTAATGAGTGTGTAATGAGTGTGTGTTGTGTAATGAGTGTGTACTGAGTGTGTGTGTTGTGTAATGAGTGTGTAATGAGTGTGTGTGTTGTGTAATGAGTGTGTGAGGAGTGTGTATGTGGTGTAATGAGTGTGTATTGAGTGTGTGTGTTGTGTAGTGAGTGTGTGAGGAGTGTGTAATGAGTGTGTATGTGGGGTAATGAGTGTGTACTGAGTGTGTGTTGTATAATGAGTGTGTACTGAGTGTGTGTTGTGTAATGAGTGTGTAATGAGTGTGTAATGAGTGTGTGTGTTGTGTAATGAGTGTGTAATGAGTGTGTGAGGAGTGTGTATGTGGTGTAATGAGTGTGTACTGAGTGTGTGTGCTGTGTAATGAGTGTGTATGTGGGGTAATGAGTGTGTACTGAGTGTGTGTGTTGTGTAGTGAGTGTGTGAGGAGTGTGTACATGTAAATAGTGTTTAGGTGCTGAGGGCAGGTAGTTTGATGTTACTCAACAGCCTCGGCAGGACAAAGCTTTGATCCTGACCTTGACCTTGACCTTGACCTAGTATTTCCTGCCTCAGCCGTTGGATCTCAAGGCGCTGCTGCTGTATGATGTGCTCAGGCTCACCCTCGATGTTCAGCCGTGACGCCCCCAGGGCTGCTGCTGCTGCTGGAGTGGTCTGTGACTCACGCTTGATGTAGGTGGCGCTCTTGGACTTGTGCTTATTGAAGCCGTTCTGGGTTTCGTAGTCATGGATCTGCGCTCGCATCAGCCTCAGCTCCGTCCTCAAATTATTAACGTCTTTGATAAGAGAGACGTTCTCCTGTGGCACACACACACAGGCAGAAGATCGGTCCAGTCATGTGTACACGCTGTTCATCATCACTTCTATACAGTCCGGTTTTTACATTTACACAATAGAGTTTATTATAAGTTCCCACTACTTAGGTAAAAATCTTGTGTTGTAAACCAGGTGGATAAAATGTGTTGCTTGAAATAAACCCCAACCTTCATGAGCTTGATGTTCTTTGCTTCATGAACTTTAATGTCCTTGGCTAGTCTCTTTCTGAGGGAGTCCATGTTCCTCTCCATGTGATCCCGCTGCCTGCTGTACTCATGCTGAACATCCGCATCCACTCCTACTATCTCCACCTGTCACAATCATCATCCTCATTCAAGTGTGAACATCCCAGGCTGTGTGTGTGTGTGTGTGTGTGTGTGTGTGTGTGTGTGTGTGTGTGTGTGTGTGTGTGTGTGTGTGTGTGTGTGTCCATCTCACCACATCTGACTGATGGACATATCGTTCATAAATCTCTCGAATGCTTTCCTTCAACTTCTTCGGCTCCTGGATGAAGCCCACACAGTGGTGAACATCGGTCTTAAGTCTGTGCAGTATAGCTTCTACATCTCTGACCTGAGGGGAGAAGAGACACAGCAGTCAGCAGTGAAAATCTGAACTACACTCTATATAAATATATCTATATATATTGCTATTGCTGCCAGTTAATTATGGGGTCCCTCAAGGATCAGTTTTAGGACCTCTGCTTTTCTCAATATACATGCTTCTATTGGGAAACATCATTAGTTTCCATTAGTTGTTATGCTGATGATCTGATGTTATGATGATGAAATATCTAAATTGTCCAAATTAACTGAGTGTGTTAAAGAGAAAAAAAATCTGGATGAACTGTAATTTTCTGTTGTTAATCTCTGATTAGACATATTAGACATAAGAAATATTACTTATCAGTCCATAAACCAGTACACAGAAACTCTCACACTTTAACTCCCATTTAGAGGGATGTACTGTTACTAGTAGCTCGACAGTGAAAGACCTGGTGTTTATTAGACAGCAACTTGTCTTTAAACTCATATCACCATATTACAAACACAACCTTCTTCACCTTAGAAATATCACCAAGCTGAGAAACATCCTGTCTGTATCTGATGCTGAGGAGCTAGTTCATGCCTTCATGACCTCTAGACTGGACTATTGTAAGGCATTACTAGGTGGTTGTCCTGCATCTTTAATAAATAGGTTACAGTTAGTCCAAAATGCAGCTGCCAGAGTTCTCACTAGGACAAGAAAGTATGACCATATAACCCCAATGTTATCATCTCTACACTGGCTACCAGTTAAGTTTAGAACTGATTACAAACTGCTGCTACTTACGTACAAGGCTCTTAATGGTTTAGCTCCCATGTATCTAACTAGTCTTCTAACACGTTACAATCCTTCACGCCCTCTGAGATCACAAAACTCAGGACTTTTGGTAGTTCCCAGAATATCTAAGTCTACTAAAGGTGGTAGAGCGTTTTCTTATTTAGCTCCCAAACTTTGGAATAGTCTTCCTGATAGTGTTCGGGGCTCAGAGACACTTTCCCAGTTTAGATCATCATCTACTGCTTGCTAATATTATGAACAGCAGATACGTTAATAACACTCCACTGCTTCTCTCTCTCTTTCTACCCATCTTGAGGCATCCAGAGATTGTACCAGCTCAGATTGTCTTCTGTGTAATGAAGATTTTGGACCTTCTCTACACACACACACACACACACACACACACACACACACACACACACACACACACACACACACACACACACACACACACACACACACACACACACACACACACACACTACATCAACAGATGTTCCAGCTTCAGTTGGAATCTGCTTGAAATATTCAGACATTCTAAGAGGAGATGCAACTCCATGTGGTTTCTTCCTTTGCCATCTAATGGAGATTTTCCTCCCCACAGTCACCTGAGTCACCTCAGACTGGTTCATCAGGTTATAAATACAATCACATTTAAATATAAGTCTAATTGAGACAATGTACATTGTTATAAGTGCTTTACAAAAACATTAGAATTGAATAGATGAATTATAAATGAATACATTTATATTTAGGGCATTTAGCAGATGCTCTTATCCAGAGCAACTTACATTTATCTCATTTATACATCTGAGAAATTGAGGTTTAAGGGCCTTGCCCTCATTACAGAACTTAAACAGACACCATGTGTCCGTTTCTTTTGGTTAATTATTGGAAATTCATCATTAAAAGTCCACTTACAGATAAAGATAAATCTCCCAAAAATACACACAAGGTATATAAAGAATCTGATGTCCCTCAACACCTGTCTGGGAATAGCTTTACTTATAACATTAAGGAGAATAACGAGGAGAAATGACATACCCTCTGCATCTCTTTCTGCCTCTCCTTATCCATGGCTTTGATCTTCAGCTTCAGCTGGGAGATGGTGAGCTCCAGCTCAGTGCTCTTCTTATGGAACTGATCCAGTTCAGCCTCCATCTGAATCAAGAACAACCTCTGATCAGATTAAACACACTGAGCAGAAACTTCATATACAGCCAAACTTAGATTAATGAACATTACAGATGATGCAGATCTGTAGCTTTAGTAGACATGTCCAAGTACAGGGTGTAAATCTACGCTCCTCACCTCATGGACCTGCTCCTTCATCTCCTTCACTTCATTCTCACGAGGTTCGATTTGCTTCTTTAGCTCATTGACCTTGTAATCCAGCACAAATTTGAACTTCTCCAGCTCCTCGTTCTTCTTCTTAAGGTCATAGATGCGGTTTTCCTGCAGAGAAGAGATCAGACGTCGCTCTGATTACACTTTCCAATCTGTGATTAGTGATTGTTCTGGGGTGCCAATATTTACACCCCCCCAAAACATACACTACTTTTGTAAACTCTTATGCATTCTATAGTAATTTAATATGTAGAGAAAGACTCCACCTTGTCCTGGATGGTCTCGTCTCTCTCCTGGATCTCCCTCTTCAGTCCCAAGATGTCCTTCTCCAGAGCCCTGATGACTCCATGGAGCTTCTGCTGCTCCACCTTCAGCTTCTCGATGTCCAGGTTGCGGTCGTCGATCTCCTTCTGCAGGCTGGTGAACTGCAGACACACGTACACACGTTAATTAGTCAGAACATGGAGCGCCTGAGTTAGAACTCTGGATGGAGTGACATGTTAGTGCAGCTCAACACCTTCTTCTTCATGACTCTCGTCTCTCCGCCGAGCTTCAAGTTGGTCTCCTTTTCCTCCCAGAGTTTGCGTTCGTATTTGACTCGGATGTCGTGGAGCTCGAGGTCGCCATCTTCCTCGATCTGTGTCTTTATTTCCTCAAACTCTCGCAACTGCTGCTGAGACTCGTCCTGACACTGACGAGAAGAGATACAAAGAGACGTGTTAATATGAAGAATCTCTGACTACACACTATCTCCAGATAATAATGTGGGTGTGGTCAGGGGCAGAGCCAGGTCCAGGTACCTCACCTGGTCCAGCTCGAGCAACTTCTCCTGCAGCTTGGACTCGTAGAACTGCGTCATGTCCTCCAGAGCACGCACTTGTCCATCCTCTAGATTCTGCAGCTTCAGCTCATAGCTCTCCTGCATCCTCCGCAATTTCAGCTGCAGCTCCTGCTGCTTCTCGTACTCCAGCATCAGCTTTTGGTTGTTGGTGGATTCTGAGAGGAAAGTTATACAGACTTGGTGTACAGAGTGTTATAACACAGCAGGTAAAGGAGTGGAGCCATCAGATTCGTTGTTGTGTGAGAAACATTCTGTTGGGAACCTTTAAGAGTTCCTTCAGAGGACCAAGCTAAGAATCCTAGTTTGCCTCCTTTATTATCCTGAATATGGTTAGATAAGTGAAGGACAGAGAAGAGAAGAAGGTCGACACCACAGTAAAGTATAAATACGGTGCTGTAGTGAGAGCAGCGTGAGATTTATAAGCTGATGGTATTTACCCAGATCCTGCAGCTCTTTAGTGTGACTCTCTGTAATATCCTTTAGCGCCACCTGGTGTGTGATCTCCTGCTTCTCCTTCTCTGATTCCAGCACCTGAAGTGGTGTGAGATACAGAACCTATAACTACGGTCTTATTTATTAAACTGATTAAAATAGATTTTGGTGTTTTTTTTTTCTGAATGCAGATGCTCTGACCTGGTTTTGGTTTGTAAGTGACTCTATCTGCTGGATGAACTTCTCAGTGAGCTCCTTGACCTTCTCATTGTAGTTCATGTCTTTAAGACGCAGCTGGTACTCGTTCTCCATCTTCAGCTCTTCTACACGGGTCTTAAGTTCCATCATGATTTGGTTCTAGATGGTGACAGATGTTTATCACAGTAAAGTGTAGCATGTTGTGGGTGATTTACGTTGTACATGTGAGTTAATATGTGGTCATGGTGAGCTCTTTTCTGCTGAGCTTCCCCTGTTTAAGAATAAATGAAGCATGAGGGATAAACGAAGTCCTTCCTGTCCAGCAGACTTGGATTAGATCAGATTAGATATGTGAAAAGGATGTCGTGTAGAGAATATGTACTGAATATGTTGCTCATGTTATTACCTTTTCCTCCAGATCAGACCTGGTGATGAGGATCTCCTCGGCATAGCTTATCACTTTGTCCCTCTTCGGCCCTCGCACTTCCTGCTCAGTGATTTTAAAGATGAAGATACAGCCATCTTCTGAAGCGCTCAGCAGGAACCGATCATCGAACGTGATCACCATCTGTGGAGGTGAGAGAGGAAAACGCTTTCTCAGTAGCGATAATAGGAACTATTGTACCCATCTTCTCAATTGATCCAGTTATATTGCTGATACGGTGAAGTTTTATATGTATGGAAGGATTCCAGTGATAGTGCTTTGTATATATCAGAGGTAGAACTGAAACCTTCAATTTCACCACAGAGAAGTTTACACATTGGTCTGGTGCTCATGTTCTTAGTGTCGCTGCACAGGTACCCGGGATCCTGAGCAAGAACACCGGAGCTGTTGTCCTTCATGCCGGCACGACACTACCCTGAGACAGTCAGAGATCCTGAAGATGGACTTCAAAACCCTGGTGGAGACGGTTCGCAGCACGTCGCCCACGGCAACAATCATCCTGATTGGACCGCTTCCTATGTACCAGCGAGGAACTGAGAGGTTCAGTAGACTTTTTGCCTTAAATGAAATAAACCTCAGACAGGACGCCGCACATCATCTGACTTCTAAATTACAATTTAGATCAGAATTCTGATAGCTATCTTTCACCTCATCATCACACTGATACAAACACACACAAAGCTCATCCTATAGAAACTGTGTCTGTTCCCCGAGCAGTGAGATCAAAAAGTAAATGCGTGAGAAGTTCTCGAAATAATCTTACTGTAATTAGACCAGAAAAATGCCAGAGAAACAAACAAACTTCCTAAAGTTTGGGCTTCTGAACATTAGATCACCCAAAGCACTTATCGTAAATAAAATAGGATTAAATGGGATTAAACCGAATGACTACATCGGTCTAAATGAGTCTCTACACCATCAGGATATATCTATAAGCATGAGCCTAGTCAGACAGGTGGTGGAGGTGGTGTTAACACTACCGTTAGTGATCTCCTTACTGTTGATAGTAAGTAAAATGGGTGATGTTTAACATGTGAGAGCAGCTTGTGACTCAGCCTCAACTAAAGCTCTACACTCACTCAGAACTTTACAAGTACAGGACAGGAAGAGTTAGATAAACTTATTACTACAGCTACACCAACAACATGTTCACTAGACCACATTCACACTAAATTACTGTATGAAGTGTTACATAAAGCTTGATGAGTCTCTTCTTAATATCATTAACTCCTCGGTATCTTTAGGTTACATCCCTAAATCCTTCAAGTTGGCAGTCATTAGGCCCCTCATTAAGAAACCTAATTTAGATCCTAATGAACTATCAAAATACAGACCTATCTCACATCTTCTGTTTATGTCTAAAATACTAGAAAAGGTTGTGTCTGTTCACCTGAGCTCCTTCTTACAGGAGAACAACATCTCTGAAGAGTTTCAGTCAGGTTTCAGGCCCCATCATAGCACAGAAACTGCACTTGGGAAACAGCATTAGAAGGTATGGGATTAGTTTCCACTGATATGCTGATGATACCCAGTTACATAGTACATCTGATTAAATGCACGTTATCATCTACTGCTTGCTAATATTATAAAGAGCAGCTATGCTAATTCCTCTCCACTGATTCTCTCTCTCTACCCATCCCGAGACATCCAGAGATTGTACCAGCTCCAGTTGTGTTCCGTGTCATGAAGATTTTGGACATTCACTGAGATGAGGGCGACTTTGTGAGGCATGTAGAGATGTTCCAGCTCCAGTTGGAATCTGTTTCATGAAGTATTCAGACATTCTAAGAGAAGATGCAACTCCATGTGTTCTTTGAGGACAACAACCTCCTCATCACTACAACATTTATCAGACTGTATATATATATATAATCACACCCTCCAGTGTCACCCAGATGAGGATAAGGTTCACTTTAGAGTCTGGTTCCTCTCAAGGTTTCTTCCTCTTCCATCTAATGGAGTTTTTCCTCACCACAGTCACCTCAGACTTGCTCATTGGGGATAAATACAAACACATTTAAATATAAGTCTAATATTCATTTTCCTATAATATTAATCTTTATAGAATATTAAACTCTTTATACTATATTTATTATGTTCTGTAAAGCTGCTATCATCACCACCTCTACACAACACACACACCTTAGTGATGGCAGCAGAATGGGCCTGGTACTCAGTCCAGTCCTTCTGCAGAAGTAAAGGGTACTTGATGGCCCTAATGGTGCCACTGGAGGTCCCGGTGAAGAGAGCGTGACCTGAGTGAGTCATGACGATGGCTGTGTAGATCACATCATCTGAGGCGACTTCTCTCAGGACCTTAACGCAAAAAAAATCAAACACAAGCAGCATTTATTCACATTCAGACAACAAAAAATATGGAGAGGTTGGTGTCAGGGTGCAGGGGCAGCTATAATACAGCAGTGCCCAGCAGTGGCAGCTTGGCTGTGTGGGGCCTTGAACCCCAATCCTCCGATCAACAACCCAGAGCCTTAACTACTTGAGCCACCACTGCCCCAATTACTGAACCAATCAGACAGCTCCAGTGTAAATGGGGGATGACTGAAGTAAAGCCCTTTTTTCACTCGTCTGTTTTGTGGACTCACCTGGTAGTCCTGGATCTCCTTCAGTGTGTGGTCGTTTCCCACAGCGAGTGTGCTCCTGGTGTTGTGCGAAAACGCTACGCTGGTGTAGCTACACGACTTCAACACGCTCTCGGACTCGCGCTGGCCGCTCAGAACGTTCCACTCGTACACGGCTCCGTCCATCCCACACGACACCACGCGACTGTCATCAGAGCTCCACACCACGGACCGGACCTGAGCGGACGCAGATGGGGATTTTACATAATATTCGCACTCCTCGGTTTGTTACTTAACACCATGACATCACGTAGTCGTGGTAATATTTTACAGAAGAATGTTTTTACTGACACGGTTTTGCTGCACTCACCTTGCCGCTGTGACCTTTCAGATTCAGGATGTTGTCGAAGGTGGTGGTGGAGTAGAGATGAATCACGTTACCGTTGACCGCGGCGAACATGTGACCCCCGTGACTGAACACACACTGAGGACGCACACACACATTGCAACATGTTTTCACATTCAATATGTTAACAAAGAGAACAGGCAGTGGAGAAAGTGTGTGTTTATCGAGGCGGGTCAGTTAGGACGTACCTCTCGACAGCAGCGCACAGTGAACTCCTTGAAGGTGCGGATGTCATCGATGAGCAGGTTCATGAGCCGGAGTTTGTCGGAGAATCCGGCCAGGACGAAGAGGCCCGACGGGTGCAGGGCCACGCTGTACGACTCCTCCTGGAACTCCTTATACAGCTCCAAAACACTGAGGTAAAAAAAATACACCTTTATTTAGTGCCAAAACATTCACGGTGCTGTAAAAGTGATGATGATGATGATGATGATGATGATGATGATGATGATGGTAGAAACTGCTGGTGTTTGTGATGGTATGGTGTATATTATAATAATCCTGTAACAAGGTTTGTGTTCTGACCCGGTCTCGTAATTCCAGATGCGTATGGAGTGGTCCATGGAGCAGGTGGCCACGAGTGGCTTGCGGATGCAGGCAGACAGACCAGTGATGATCCCCGAGTGAAAAGAGTGGGAAAGAAACTCAAACTGAGCCTGCATACCCTGATAACACACAGTGTACAAATGAGCATCAGTATGAGAGGGAAATTCATCAGTAAATCCCTCCACACAAAAACTGGGGCACAAAAACTCATCATGGTACCTTGCTAATCTCAGCAGAGGCGAGTGCAATGAGGTAGATCTGTCCCCGGTCTGTGCTGATGGCCAGAGTCTCCTCTGTTGGGCTGATACACATTGAGGTGATCTCCTGCTGCTCCGCCTGACCTGGCTCATTGCTGCATGGGTCTGGGGGTATCTGAGGGAAATAAAACATTGTTAACATCCTAAGAGGTACAATTAGTGCCATCGTGAAAAACCGTACTGTCCATATTGATTCCTGAGCTTGTCTCCGCCTCCAGCCTCTCATTGGTTGTTTGCTAACAAATCCACCTTCTGCCTCTTATTCATTCATTCATTCATTCATTTTCTACCGCTTATCCGAACTTCTCAAGTCACGGAGCGTCATCGGGCATCGAGGCAGGATACACCCTGGACGGAGTGCCAACCCATCACAGGGCACACACACTCTCATTCACTCACACACTCACACACTATGGACAATTTTCCAGAGATGTCAATCAACCTACCATGCATGTCTTTGGACCAGGGAGGAAACCGGAGTACCTGGAGGAAACCCCCCGAGGCACGGGGAGAACACGCAAACTACACACACACACAAGGTAATCGAACCCCCAACCCTGGAGGTGTGAGGCAAACGTGCTAAACACTAAGCCGCCGTGCCCCCGTGCCTCTTATTATTATACAATATATATTAATATTATTATATCCAATCATTCTTCCTGGTTTATCTTTTCCTTCTCTCCTTTTTCCTGGATGTTTCAAATATTTTTTTTGCTTGGAGGTTTTATTGACTATGCTTGTGCCTTCTGATGTGGATGATTCAGTGAGGTAGCGACTCAGCCTGTAGCGACTCAGACTCAAGCTCCACCCAGTGCTACATGTGGATAAGCTGATCTAGCACTGACACAGGACTCACAAAAGAACATCGGCACCTAATTTGAATAGGTACAAAATAGCCTCCACCACCTTAGAATCCGCTGGCGGCACCGTGTCCTGAAAGAGCCGGGTACAAACATCTTGTCTGCCTCCAGAAGGCACTGTGTACTTGTGAATCTCTTGAAACTCAGAAATTGGTTGTAGTTTGTTGACGCTCCAGGAGGAAATGATCAGGTTTCCCTAGCTAAAAAGAACCATGTGTGTGCATTTCTTCAATTAGCTGTTGGAATAGACCTGAGGTTTGTGATATTATTGGGAAAGGTCCAGTGTGTGTGCAGGTTCTGCCATGTCTCATCAACAGATGCAATCTGGAGAAGACCAGACAGCCCTGGGATAGACAGGTTGTCTTTAATATGTTCTCCTTAGCTCCTTAGCCTCCTCACTTCCCCTGCATCAATTAAACAGAGGACTTGCAATGCCAGCTCTGGACTAGTGGACTGCTTTGACAAAGGAACATCTGTATTAACACAAATCGAACCTGAACACAGACACAATGGGTGTAATCTCTCCACATGCTAACATTCTCCTTGCCTGTGCTATACAGGGTTAAATCTACCTCCGGGTCTCGAGCACCTAAAGGCCAACCGCACGCCTGGACATATACCTCTATTTGTGGTGTTATCAGATAAATACCTTGTAGATTTATTTTGTTAGCATAAAGTATCACCAGTGACCAGATTCATTTGGGGTTGCAGCATCAGACAGTCTGTACTCACCCTTATTTCCCTGATTTGTCTGTAGTTGTTCTTTTCCTCAGTTTTCTCAAACAGACACACAGTTCCTGGACCAGCTGAACACGCAAAACCTTTAGAATAAGCTTTGATGACAGTCACTCGTGGCATCAAGGCTGGAGCTGATGGGGTCTCGTCCGCTATCGGTCTGAGAGGAAACGAAAGCCTCGTAAACATGATGTTGTAATGAATAACTTCAATAACCTCAATTGCTTCTGGAGACTCCTGGGAAATCATTTCTGAGATCTAAGCAAGGTTGTGTTTCAGCATCCTCGATCTTCAGTGGTTAAGACCTTCTTCCTGTCTCCATTCCTGTCTCCTGATATAATATCTCTATATTTAAGATTTAGCCTTCTAAAATTTTTATGCATTTACTTGAAACAACACTTTGGATTACAGACTATTGCACCTTGACTAAAAGACAGTGCCTGACAAAAACAAATACAATCTACTTCAGGAAAAGTTAAACCAGACATCTTGATGTTCTACCTCTTTTCCTCCTGTTCAGTTTTCTTATTGGCCACGCTCATGTCCCAACGCAGGTCTCCTGACTCAAACACCAGCAGTCGTCCCATCTCCGTTCCAGTGATGATGCGCTCCTCAGACATCCATGCATGAGACAGGATGTTCTGTGTCTCAAGCTTTGCAGAGTTGGTCTGTTTCAGAGCACCATCGACATAACGGAAAAGCTTGAACACGCCGTTCCCACTGACGCAGACCTGCGTACTGTCCTGTGGGTTAAAGCTGATCTGGACAAGTGGGAAAAGAACGAACTGTCTCTGAAAATGGGGTAATTACATGTCACAAATCATTGCTTAACCTTCAGAGAACTACAGACCAATCAGCAGAACTGATAAAGAAGCTTAAATAAGCAGCATAACTAATGAAGGTCTACTCACAATGACTTTTGTCTTCTAAACCTACAAAGTCTCTACCTGATGGACAGGGCCAACATTAGTGCTCTTCACCATAGCCATGACCTTATTCTTCTCCCAGAGCCAGTATATGAGGGGCCACTCGGGTCCTCCACCCTGACCCAGCAGGTACTTTGAGTCGGGAGAGAATGCCATATAGACAAACTCCTGCACGCTGACATCGCCACCCATCAGCACCTTCCGCCTACGGTTCTGTTCGTGCTGAAGGTCATAAATGGTGATGGTGCCTCTGTCGCCACGCTCTGACACGGCCAGATACCGCCAGTTGGGACTGATGGCGAGCGCCTGCATGCCCAGGCTCCTCTCCGTACCTGGAGAAACGTATACAAACAAATATCCCACATCTTTAGCACACAATTCCATGTTGGATATTTGATGCTTCCATACATACATAACTGTTATGGGGCTGAAGAAACTTTATGGCAAACAGTTATTTTTCTTCATCTATTGCTCAATAAATACATCATTATGTTTGTAGAGTTTCTCATCAGCTTGTTATGAGCAAACAACGAACATAGATACTGAGACCTGGGAACTGGTTTACAGACAATTCTGTGGTGTTCAGATATTAAATATAAGGGAACTAAAATAAAATGTAAGATTTTCTGTTTTTAGTGGCACCTTAATAAGTTTAAAATAACACTCTTTTACCCCCCAAAAACATGATATAGAACTTTATGGACTTCACATGAACAGATTAAAAGACGGGGGGGGGGGGGGGGGGGGTTTTGGCCTAATGGTTATGTGTTCGAGTCTCGGTCCGGCAATACCACGACTGAGGTGCCCTTGAGCAAGGCACTGAACCCCCCCAACTGCTCCCCGGGCACCGCAGCATAAATGGCTGCCCACTGCTCAGGGTGTGTGTTCATGGTGTGTGTGTGTTCACTGCTGTGTGTGTGCACTTTGGATGGGTTAAATACAGTGAATGAATTCTCAGTATGGGTCACCGTACTTAGCTGTAGGTCACGTCATGGTTGCTACGGTGCATGGTTTTCACCACTTTTTTTTATTAACTCTCTCTCTCTCTCTCTCTCTCTCTCTCTCTCTCTCTCTCTCTCTCTCTCTCACTTACACACACACACATACACACACACACACATATACACACACACACACGCACACATGCACACACACTCACACACACACACACACACACACACACATATACACACACACTCACACATACACACACACACTCACACATATACACACACACTCACACACACACACATACACACACACTCGACACACACACACACACACACACACACACACACACACTCACACATACACACTCACACACACACATATACACACATGTGCACACGCACACACACATGTACACACACAGAGATATATAGACACGAACACACACACACACACACACACACACACACGTACACACACAGATATATAGACACGAACACACACACCACACACACATGCACACACACCACACACACATGTACACACACACATGTACACACACACACACACACACACACACACACACACACACACATATACTGTACACACACACACACACACACACACACACACACACACACACACACACACACACACACACACACACACACACACACACACACACACCTGCCATGAACTTGTAGCATCGTTGGTGTATGTTGTAGCACACACAGTTGTTCCCAGACGGAAAAACGACAGTTTGCTCGTCAAGAAAGAACAAATTATTCCTCACTTCTGCTCGCAGACCGAAGACGTGGTGCGGGTGAAGCTCCACTTCAGCCATTATTACTGAGGTTCACAAGCTGGATCCGATCTCCTAGTAAACAAGGAAAGGGAAGAGGATGACAAACATCTGCACAACATAACACGTGTTTATTAAAGGATTTAAGGGAGAAAGTTCATCCTTTACAAGCGGATCACATGTAAATAATTACGTGCAGTTTGTACCTACTGATCATTTACACGATACAAACCTTTAAAGTCCATCCACAGTTTACCGTTACCATGGTTACGGTCAACTGTGTGTAGCCCCGCCCCCACCGCATCCAGGTAACCAAATAATAATTATATTTCACAGTGATTCTTCTTAAAAGGAAGTTAGAATGTCGTTTTTAAATTGAAAACGTGTGTATAATGTTTTCTGACTTTATTGTATAATGTTTTTTTTTACTTTGTTACTAACTATTATAAACGATTAAATGAATAATAAGTGTGACCGGAACGTTTGTACGACACAATAATGCGCTACCCGGAGGTTTTTTGAGCGAGCACAAAGTCGTCCATTAAGCCACGTGAGAATCTGAAGAAGAGGAAAAAAGTCGATAATAATTATTTTAGTGTTTGTTTAAGATGTCGGATTCAGAAGAGGATTGTCAGCTGGGAGCAGAGTCTGATCAGGAGGGTTCTGAGCTCTCTGATGGAGAGGTGAGACTTTATTTTAATGATATGTTTAGGTTTTGTGCGTCTTGTTAGCTTTAGGCTAATAAGGAAAACATGCTATTGCTTAGATATATAAAGTTTTTGTTATGTATTATGTTGTGTTCATTTCTGTCACACTTTCTGATGATTTAAATCCTTTGCATCCTGTCTGTCTTTTGCCTGATTATGACGTGGTTCCTGGTTTCTTTAGAATGTTTATGTATTTTTTCTTTATCTCCAAGCTTCAAGAAGCATTCAGCAAAGGGCTCCTCAAACCTGGGATGAACGTTCCTGTAGAAGAACCTAAAAGAGCAGCGAACAACGTGGTGAGTTTATGGAGATGTTTGATCTTTGATGTGCTGGAGCTCAAACCAGAGCCGTAGCTTTATAGATTAGTTCTGTTCCCATGTCTCCAGGAGGGTTTGAGGAAATGTCTGGCAGAGTTTAAGAGGAATCTGGCGTGGGTGGAGAGACTGGACCTCACCAATGCTCCTGTTGTCGACATCGTGGCTAAAGCGGAGGGGAGGACGGAGCTGAGCCAGGACGGAGAGCAGGTTAACACAGAAGATGACTTTCAGAGGGAGATGTACTTGTGAGTGTTTGGTTTTGGGCTCAGAACCTTCATGGTTGAGAGTTTTTTGAAAAAGAAAGTAACAAAAGTTCTGGAAGTGAATGATGAAATAAGACGGGAAATTAATGTTCACTTCTGAATGGCAGTGTTATAGATTTAAAAGTTCTCACTTCTACACACTCTTTAACTCTTCATGGTCTTTGTTGTTGTTCAGTTATCGACAGGCCCAGCAGACCGTCCTCACAGCACTGCCCAAGTTACAGAAGTTACAGATTCCCACCAAACGGCCAGAGGATTACTTTGCCGAGATGGCAAAGTCTGATCAGCACATGCAGAAGGTCTGTCTGGGTGGGTGGGTCTGGGTGGGTATGGGTGGGTGGGTGGGTCTGTCTGTCGGTCCGTCTGTTGGTCCGTCCGTCTGTGGGTCGGTCTGTCGCACTTTCATTCATTTCACGCGCGTGTGTGTGTGTGTGTGTAGATCAGGAAGAAGTTGATCCAGAAGCAGATGGCAATGGAGAAATCTGAAAAAGCCAAGAAGCTGAGAGAACAGAGGAAGTTCAGCAAGAAGGTGATTGTTTACTCCAAATATCTATCTTTCTCTCTCTCTCTCTGTCTCTCTCTCTATCTGTCTCTTTCTTTATCTCATTTATGATTTGTTAGAGCTTTTCTCAGTGATATTAGTGATGTGGTCACCACCATGTCCTCATGTTCTTGTTTTACTTTCCAGGTTCAGGTCCAGGTTCTGCAGAAGAGACAGAAGGAGAAGAAGTCCATGCTGACGGCAGTGAAGAAATATCAGAAAGGTTTTGTCTCTCTTCCACTGACTTATCCTCCCCTTTTCTCTTGTTTTTGTTTAAACCAGTACAGTGATGGAGTTGATATTTAAACAGGGATGAGCGATAAACTGGAATTCCTAGAAGGAGATGATGAGGGGAAGAGAGCTGCAGCTGGAGCTCCGTCTAAACCACACGTTAACAAGAAAGGGTGAGTCATAATAGTTCTAATAAACAATAATCTGTATATATACATTTAAAGTTAGTGTTTAGTGTTAACATCACAGCCTGTTCTGTTTAACTGTTAAACCTTTTAGAGGCAGAGCCTAAAGAAGAAGGGGCTTAAACTGAAATTATCTCTATTTCTGAATTATTTTATTTTGTAGTCCTTTTGCTTTAAAATCAAAGAATTTTGACTCTAAATGAAATCTCACACTTTGTTTTTAGCCCTAATGCTAAGAGGAAGTTCAAGGACTCGAGGTTTGGGTTCGGAG
Source organism: Tachysurus fulvidraco (assembly GCF_022655615.1). Taxonomy (NCBI): domain Eukaryota; kingdom Metazoa; phylum Chordata; class Actinopteri; order Siluriformes; family Bagridae; genus Tachysurus; species Tachysurus fulvidraco. Next base: position 18,221,831 of record NC_062518.1, read on the forward strand.
GCAAAAAGAAAGGCACCAAGTGGAACACGAAGGAGAGTTACAACGACGTGTCAGGGTTCCGGGGCAAAGTCGCTCACGGCAAAGTGGGCAAGAAATTCAGCAAAGGAGGGAACAAGAGTGTAAGGCATCATTTTATATTTAATGCACAAAAGCAACACCATGTGATGTCCTGACAATGTATGGGGTTTAGGCATACATCTGTATGGCATGTCTATTAGACCCTGTATGGCAGCTCTATAGACCCTTTATAGCACCTCTATAGACAGCTCTATAGACCCTGTATGGCACCACTATAGACAGCTCTATAGACCCTGTATGGCACCTCTATTGGCCCTACTATAGACCCTGTATGGCACCTCTATAGACAGCTCTATGACCCTGTATAATACCTCTATAGACAGCTCTATAACCCTATAGTGCTGTTAATCACAGTAACATGACCGATTACAGGTTTAAAGCTGATAAATCTTCTATGCACAGAAACGGTGTATTTCTGACTCCTGGTTGCTGTCTATTTATTTAAATGTAAAGTAAATTAAAAACCCCACCATGTGAATATGTATATTGTATTTCAGCACTCAGTATCACGACGTGTTTACGTCGGACGCTCGATTTGTCAGTGCTGATTTCCCCTCAATATCTCTTACAGAAGCGACCGGGAAAAGACGCACGACGTAAGATGAAGGCGCGGAAATGAGACGTGATGGACATCTTTAACGTGGAGAAATGACTGGACTTGCGTGGACCTCCACACACACACACAGTCGAAGGTTGCTGTAGTGTGTGTTTGAGTTGGACTTTAAGGAGCGTCTTGTGAAGCTTTTGTATTTTTAACATTTTTATGATTTGTGAATGCTGTGCTGATGATAAAGATGGGTATAAATCTATCATTCTGCTGATTGGTTAGCTTTCTGTCCAGGGGGTTTGTAATGCATCACAGTTTGTTACAGGGACTGTTACACGTTACTCTTGTAGGGTAATATTATTATAACGTTAAAATAGAAACGATTCATGTTTCCAAGATCCAATGGACTTTTTACAAAAATGTAATCCCAATTAATGTTTTATTTATTTATATTAACCATTTCATCCATAAGAAAAATCACAAGTGAAAATACTACAAACTTTATCCAGTTAAAAAAATTAATCAGCCAGTAAGCCGTTTTAATAGTGAAAGAGTCGGTTCGTATTGGTTAGTCAAATTACATGACTCACTGAATCGAGCCCGGTAGTGACATCTCGTGGGCAAAAAGATGAAGTGTTGCAATTACATCTGATGTGATGAATGTATGTGGGGTTTGTTTGAGCTACAGGCTCTTCAACAAAAGTCCATAATTATTGGCACCTATGATTCTGTTTCTTTAGGTTGTCTAAAGGTGTAAAAGTCTAAAGATTAACTTTGCTGAAATGATGAGATGAAATGACAAAATTCAACACAGGACACGAAGCACAATGAAAAACATTTATTAGAAGAACTTTGTAAACAGTGTAGTAGAAAACATTTGCACTAAATCCTCTTTAATGGTCATCGACAGATGAAATAGGGAACAGAACATTATTAAGAGTGTCGGTGTAAAACCTGAGCCTAATCATTACCTCCTGCGATGGTGAGCAAAGTTTATTCTAGAAAATAATAGCATTTTATCAGAACTGCAGCGCATTATGGGTTCGATTTAAATAAAAATACCACTGAAGTTTACAGTAATAAACCAATTCCTTCTCAGGCTTCTAATGAACACAGCTCTTGTTTATTATAGATTAGATTTCAGAGCGTGAGGAATTTACTAAAGCCCTCATTTAGGGACTCGTTATCCGATCTGAACTAATTTACATCAAAATAAAGAAATGTATGTAAAAGATTCATTCATCACATTTTAGAGTGAAATCATTGTTCAGAAAGAAGATTTTTTTTAATCATCGTTTAAGGAAAAGTCGTCTCTGGAGGTCTGGTTGTTCATCGCTGGCTAACTTCAGACCCTGTTGGAAAAAGAAGACACTTCGTCTATTAAATATATAAAAAGCAACTTGTGTGTAAGCCTTTTTTTATCTCTGTAAATTTCACAAAATATTGAATTTATTTACTCAGCTGACTCTGACAGGGCTGGGATTTGAACCTACAGCCCTCTGGTTTATAACTAACTGCCTGGACTTCACCCCAGTTTTCTACTGAATAAATAATATCAAGCAGCAAATTCTGAAAAAAAGCTGAAAATAATTTTTTGTTTCACTTGACGTACTGATCCCTCGTACCCGAGTCCCACTCGTGTCACATAGGAGGCACGTCGGCTCCGTCTGCCCTCTCCGTCACGTGTTGGTGGTAGTGATCAGCTCTCAGATGAAGGAGATACGGCATGTAGACGAAACCAGGACCTTCCTACAATGAATAAATTAATATTGAGTGATACTGAGTGACTCGTTCAGTCATTGTGCAGATCATTTATTTCTCCACAGCGTTGCTGAGTTCTGGACTCTGATTGGTCAGAAGGTGTGGGTTAGTTTTCTGTAACAGCAGCTCTGACAGTTGGACTGGTTTCTGTTGTGGTTCCTGTGCAATGTGACATGCTGTGGGTTTGTTAATGTCTTATTGAGTCATTGAAGTGAGAAAAATGGAGATGCTGCAGAGGGAACAACTGTTTGTAGCTGCTATAATGTAAGTGAGAACTTGTATCTGGTGTGTTTCACAACATTAAATGTTAGCGTAAACTGATAAAAAGTCTCCTCATCAGTCTGGACTCCATCAGTGCAGCCTTGGGGGACGTGAGGAAGGCCGATGGCTCCAAGTGGAGACGCTCCAAAGCTGACCAGGAACGCCGGAGGTGTGAAAGTGTTGGTGTAGTGAGTGTGCAGGTGGAGGTGAATAATCATGGGCAGATCACCTGAGTAAACAATGTTCTGGGGTATTTCTGCTACGGAGTTCTCCCACGGCAAATGGGGCAGGTCTGGGCAATAATACAGTAGAGATTCTCATGCTATTAAGAACAAACCGCTAACAAATACATCTGAAGTGTAATTTACATTCCACGAGATAATAAAAATAATATAAAAAAAAAACTAATGAATTCAATTTCATAAATAACGTTAATTTATATGTCAGGAATTGATTTTCTATTGTGTGTATGTGTGTGTGCACGCACGTGTGTTTGTGTGTGTGTGTGCGCGCGCGCGTGTGTGTGTGTTTATGTGTATTTTACTTGGCGGCTAATATATATACTGTATATATAATAACACTACTGTGGATATAAGGTTATATTATTTTTTATTAAGTCGTTAGAACTAACGTAACGTATAGCTTACTGTACTGTATATATAATGGTGCCGCACATGACGCAATCTCTCTGTTCACTCGGCTTCATTAGAGATCAGACATTATATTGACATTATATTGACTTAATTGGTCATGTCTAATCTATACATTTCCTCTAAACATGGCGCTATCATGAGGTCTAATCTATACGTTACCTGTAATCACGGCCCTATCATGAGGTCTAATCTATACGTTACCTGTAATCACGGCCCTATCATGACTCCCTTTGCAGTGATCGGAGGACTTTTGCGCGATCTCCGTATTGGCAGTCGGAACGCACGCACCGCTCTCCGTTAGTTCCGGTGGCTCGAGCTCGGTGCACGTGTTATCCACCATGTGCGTGGCGCGCACCGGGCTCTTGGTGACACGCGCTCTGACACCCGATGCCGGGTCACCGTGCCCGGTTCTCTCCTGCTCCTCGCGCTGACGCTTCTTCATCACCCTCTGCCTTGACATGATCCTCTTGCGCTCGGCGATGAGGGCGCACTTCCAGCAGCCGCACCGTGAGAACCGGCACTGGCCCACGTGACCCTTCAACGGCACCATGAAGCCGTGATTGCGGCAGCGCGCGCACTTGAGGCTCCGCGAGACTTTCTGCCTGGAGACGGTTTCCATTTAAACTACAGACAGTGAGATTAAAGATCATTAATTACTCAATCAAG
>NC_062518.1:18235796-18238296 GCF_022655615.1 Tachysurus fulvidraco
ACACTCCAACTCACACACACTCACAACCACACACTCACACACACTCTCACACACCAACTAACACACACACTCACACAGACTCTCACGACCACACACTCACAACCACACACTCACACTCCAACTCACACATACTCACAACCACACACTAACACACACACTCACACACACACACACACTCCAACTCACACACTCACAACCACACACACACACACACTCCAACTCACACACACACACACTCTCACACACCAACTCACACACACTCACAGCCACACACTCACACTCCAACTCACACACACACTCACACACTCTCACACACCAACTCACACACACTCACAACCACACACACACACACACTCACAGCCACACACTCACACTCCAACTCACACACACTCACAACCACACACACACACACACTCCAACTCACACACACTCCAACTCACACACACTCACAACCACACACACACACACACACTCACACTCCAACTCACACACACTCACAACCACACACTCACACACACTCTCACACACCAACTAACACACACTCACACAGACACTCACAACCACACACACACACACACACACACACACACTCCAACTCACACACACTCACAACCACACACTCACACACACTCTCACACACCAACTAACACACACACTCACACAGACACTCACAACCACACACTCACACTCCAACTCACACATACTCACAACCACACACTAACACACACACTCACACACACACACACACACACACACACACACACACACACACACACTCCAACTCACACACACTCACAACCACACACACACACACACACACACACACACTCCAACTCACACACACTCACACACTCTCACACACCAACTCACACACACTCACAACCACACACACTCACACTCCAACTCACACACACTCACACACTCTCACACACCAACTCACACACACTCACAACCACACACACATACACTAACACACACACACTCCAACTCTCACACACACACACACACACACTCCAACTCACACACACTCACAACCACACACACACACACACACACACACACTCACAGCCACACACTCACACTCCAACTCACACACACTCACAACCACACACACACACTCCAACTCACACACACTCACAACCACACACTCACACACACTCTCACACACCAACTAACACACACACTCACACAGACACTCACAACCACACACTCACAACCACACACTCACACACACTCACACTCCAACTCACACATACTCACAACCACACACTAACACACACACTCACACACACACTCACACTCCAACTCACACACACACTCACACACCAATTCACACACACACTCACACTTCAACTCACACACAAACTCACACACACACTCACACACACTCACAACCACACACTAACACACACAAACTCACACACTCACACACACAACCACACACACAGAGGGTTTTCTTTTTTCTTTATCTTTTCTGGTGATTGATAAGGAAGCTCTCAGGTCCTTCTGTAGCTCTAAATTCATTATACGCTATTTAAAGGTGTCTAGAAGGTCAACTGAACATCCCATAATCCATAAAACACAAACATGCCACATGACCAACCACCTGCAGATCTCGCTATGAACTCCTACTGAACAGGACTGGATACACAAATGATGTGCATGTAAATTTTATTCTGTGTCTGTGTGTGTGTGTGTGTCTGTGGGTGTGTGTAGTGAAGAGCACATGTGACCCGGCGGAGTTTGCGTGTCAGAACGGACAGTGTGTGTCCAGCCGCTGGCTCTGCGACGGAGAACCCGAGTGCTCGGACGGATCAGACGAGGCCGAGTCCACCTGCAGTAAGCACACTACTACCTAGTGCACTTCATTCGGGGAGCCGTACATCATCAGTAGATGTGTGTGTGATGATGTAAAGATACCACAACAACAAGTTTAATAACGACCTAAAATAATAATCAGTGCTCCTAAATAATTACAGATGATTTACACATTTACTATGTTATCGATTTGCTTAAATAAATTTAAATACAGGAATAAATAAATGTTTATTTTAATGAGTTAATTATTTTTGAAAGCTGAGACACATAATGTGCACACGCTGTTTTGTAAAATGTTTAAGTAACACATCTGAACGTAATCCTGCATCTTTAAACGCAAAAATTTGGTGCAGCAAAAGTTTTCATGTCATTTTGCTGCACCAGAGGTGTCATTAACTTTTTTTTATTAGTGCCCAGATTGTTATTAATGGTGTATAATGATACGTTCAGAGAGATTTCACTAATGACGCCAGAGTCTTTCAGTGGTGCAGAAACATGGGTCTCAGTTTCCATGGTAACGACGTGTTTCACCTCAGAGACGTGATTCTCCGTCTCAGTGTGTTCCCTCTTACCGTCAGATGAGTTCAACACACACACACACACACACACAGAGTACATAAATACACACACACTAATGTTTAGTATGCATCTGTCTGAAACACACACAAACACACACACACAC
>NC_062518.1:18243296-18245796 GCF_022655615.1 Tachysurus fulvidraco
AAACAGGGTGTGTAGGAGATGGAAGCTGTGTGTGTATGTGGCTGTGTGTGATACACACAGTGTGTGTATGTAAGCTATATATTACATCCCCGTGACGCTTTGTACGTCAGAATGTCCTGAAGCCGTCAGAAAACGAAGCTATATGTCTCACACTGGAGACTCCTTCTCTCTCACCCGTTTTTGTGGAGGGGGCGTCCTTCGTGTCCTCGTGAATGAGCTGTTACTCTAAAATAATGTGCATTAATATAAACCTGTGCTTCTGTCAGAGCGGCTGTTAGAGAGAATTAATCAACACCTTCTGACCAATCAGAGTCCAGAATGCAACAGATCTGAAGAGGAAGGTCACGTGCAAAGGTCACTCGTGTTAAACTGCTGTCAGAATGTGTGTGTGTGTGTGTGTGTGTGTGTGTGTGTGTGTGTGTGTTATGTGGGCTGAAGAGTAGGGCACTCTGTTCTGACGTACACACACACACACACACACACACACACACACACACACACACATTCTCCAAGCTGTCACCTATAGCCCCACTGCAGTGTGTGAAGGTGTTGACACTGCAGGTCACGCTGCTCCCCTTCCATCCTTTACACACCTCACAGCTTCATCTCTGCTTAAAGCTCCTAACTGCAGCTCAGCATTTTACTTCAATAATAACTCTGTACATTGACCTATAGCTAATCTGAAGCCCCATCTTGGGTCGTAAGGTAATATTTAACATCACATGTGGTCTTGGGATGATGAAGGGGTGTGTCGTGACCTATATGAGCGGGCGACCCTCTTCTCATAGGGTGAAAGTGCTCTCAGACTCCTGACTTTTACTTGAAGCTGTTATGTGAGCGGTGATCGTTTAATAGTTGTCGAATCCCTCACGCTGTGTGAAATACGGCTCTGTATTTTACTCCATTACACCGCACTATGGTAGCCAAGCTCTCTGTGGCGCAGTGTGATAAATGAGGCGTCTCAGCAGAGGGAGATTTGAGATTAGCCACGGTGAGGATAATCGCTTCCTCCTACAAGCTGCTAGAGGCGTATCACATCATGCACATCTCTTTATTCTAACGAAGCCGTTTGCGTGACGAGCCTGAGGTCAAACCTTCAGGAGCCACATCCAGATTCCTCCGGGACGTCGTGACGACGCGGTGCGGCGAGGCGAAGTGAAACTGTGATGGTGAAGCAGCTTATTCGCTTTAACTTGTTTATCTCAGAGTTCTCCGCAGTGCCATGCTGAACGAATCGGTGTGAATCAGTTCTCTGCTCCTGAGCGTGTCCCGCTGTTGCCTCCAGATGTGGCAATGTAAACGCAGACTGATGGCGTAAAAGCCACCGACATGCATTAGAAATGCGTTGTCTAATAAAATAAAAACTGACAAGAGGACAGACATCTAACGTGGTGTACGGATGGAGTTTGTTTCGGTTGTTAGTTGAGATTAGTTGTAATTTGTTGGGAATCCAGTAACCGCTATTGACTCATTAATACCAGCACACAGAATGTTAATGTATCTCATCTGTTCTTACACATCTGTCTTTAACCTGGAACCTCTGCACTCTTCCTCACAGATGCTCGCTCCTGTGCTTCCGGAGAGTTCCAGTGTCGTAACCTGAAGTGCATGTCTCCGGCATACGTGTGCGATGGCGATGACGACTGTGGCGACGGCACCGACGAGGAGCAGTGTTCTCCGCCATCGTGCGGTCCGCTCCAGTTCCGCTGTAACAGCTCCGAGTGCATCCCGCAGCCCTGGACCTGCGACAGAGACCCCGACTGCTTCGACGGGTCAGACGAGTGGGAGGGGCTGTGCGGCGATGCAGACGGCCGAACGCTAGCGCCAGCGGTTCTCAGGGTGGAGTGCGGTGCCGGAATGTTCCGCTGTGGGAGTGGAGAGTGCATCAAGCTCGCGTGGAGGTGTGATAAAGATCCAGACTGTGTGGACAGATCAGACGAGTCGGACTGCCGTAAGTCTAATAATCACTAATAATTATGTCACTGTGCCAGCCAGCACACACACACACACACACACACTCACTCTCTCACACACACACACACACACACACACACACACACACACACACACACACACACACACACACACACACACACACACACACATCTCCTCAGAAGTGACTAAGCACAGGAGATTGTTGTGTAGATTGATGTGTTAAGTGTGCACTTGTAGAACCTGCAGGAATTTGCAGCTGTGTGGCTTCTGATTTGATCAGGCAGAGATTTGGATGTTCATAAACAAGGCAGGGAGCTCAGTGTCTCCACTCAGACCGGCGGATTCGGAGATGTGTGTCAGGAAGTGTCCACATAACTGATTGGACAGTCTGACTGTCTCTCTCTGTCTCTGTCTCTGTCTCTCTCTCTCTCACTCTATCTTGCTCTCCCTCTGTCTCTCTCTCTCACTCTCCATCTCTCTCTCTCTCTCCATCTCTCTCTCTCTTGTACAGTTTTTAGCTGCTATGACATACGTGAGAACAGGAAGTAAGTTTCTAGGACATTCC
>NC_062518.1:18250796-18270796 GCF_022655615.1 Tachysurus fulvidraco
TGTCTGACTCTAAGCTGTGTGTGTGTGTGTGTGTGTGTGTGTGTGTGTGTGTGTGTCTGTGTCTCCTCTGTGTGTGTGTGTGTGTGTGTGTGTGTGTGTGTGTGTGTGTGTGTGAGTGTCTGACTCTAAGCTGTGGCTGTGTGTGTGTGTGTGTGTGTGTGTGTGTGTGTGAGTGTCTGACTCTAAGCTGTGTGTGTGTGTGTGTGTGTGTGTGTGTGTGTGTGTGTGTGTGTGTGTGTGTGTGTGTGTGTGTGTGAGTGTCTGACTCTAAGCTGTGCCTGTGTGTGTGTGTGTGTGTGTGTGTGTGTGTGTGTGTGTGTGTGTGTGTGTGTGTGTGTGTGTGTTTGCAGCTCTCCTGACGTGCAGGCCTGATGAGTTCCAGTGTGGTGACGGCTCCTGCATTCACGGTATCAAGCAGTGCAATAAAGCCTTTGACTGTCTCGACCGGAGTGATGAGGCTGGCTGTGTTAATGGTAAGTGTGTGTGTGTGTGTTGGGGGGTTGTTTGTGTGTGGTGAATGACTGTAAGTCATCCTTTTATTGTCTTCTCTACAGCCACAAAATGTGAAGGACCTCTGAAGTTCCTCTGTAGAAATGGAGAGTGTATTGACGGAGCAAAGGTGTGTGATGATGTCAAGGACTGCAAGGATCGATCAGACGAGCCCAAGAGGGAATGTGGTAAGGAGTTTAGGGGCAGTTAGCTAGAGCAGATAAACTACTGCAGTGTGTAATGTCATCTGTGTTAAATATTAGAGCTGAATATTAGAACTGAATGACACACAGGCCACGCCTCCTTCAGTAGGACTGAATGACACACAGGCCACGCCTCCTTCAGTAGGATTGAATGAGACAGAGGCCACACCTCCTTCAGTAGGACTGAATGACACACAGGCCATGCCTCCTTCAGTAGGACTGAATGACACACAGGCCACACCTCTTTCACTAGGACTGAATGACACACAGGCCACGCCTCCTTCAGTAGGACTGAATGACACACAGGCCACACCTCCTTCAGTCTGTTTCACAGTAGCACACTTGTGAACTGTAAAAGAGAAGTCAGTAAGTAAGTGTGAAAAATTCTACCCTAGTAATGATGTAATAGTGTCAGCTGTAACATACAGTTATGTGAATTATACACTCACTAATGTAGAGGAGGAGTCAAACTGACAGACCCAGGAAGTGTGAGTGAAAGTGTGCACTTGTATTTATAATCTCAGTACATCAAGTAACACACTTCTTATTCCTCCTGGACTAGAAAATGAACAGCAGAAGTTCCCTCTCTCTCTCCCTCTCTCTCTCCCTCTCTCTCCCTCTCTCTCTCTCCCCCTCTCTCCCTCTTCCTCTCTCTCTCCCTCTCTCTCCCTCTCCCTCTCCCTCTCTCGTTCATTCATAATGCGTGACATATGGTGAGCTTGAAGCCTCTCGGCCCTGATCCTTCATTTCCCTGTTTACTGTCAGGATGCCAACTCCTCATAATGAACACCTGGCTGGCTCGAATTCTCCTCTGAGCCTGAGGGAAGGAGGGAGAGAGAGAGAGACAGTGAGGGAGAAAGAGGGGAGAGAGAGAGAGAGACAGAGAGAGGGGGGGGAGACAGAGAGGGAGAGAGAGAGACAGAGAGAGAGAGAGAGAGACAGAGAGGGAGAAAGAGAGACAGAGAGGGAGAAAGAGAGGGAGAGAGAGAGACAGGGAGATACAGAGGGAGACAGAGGGAGAGAGAGAGAGACAGAGAGGGAGAAAGAGAGACAGAGAGGGAGAGAGAGAGACAGGGAGATACAGAGGGAGACAGAGGGAGAGAGAGAGACAGGGAGATACAGAGGGAGACAGAGGGAGAGAGAGAGAGACAGAGAGGGAGAAAGAGAGACAGAGAGGGAGAAAGAGAGGGAGAGAGAGAGACAGGGAGATACAGAGGGAGACAGAGGGAGAGAGAGAGAGACAGAGAGGGAGAAAGAGAGGGAGAGAGAGAGACAGGGAGAGACAGAGGGAGAGAGAGAGAGAGACAGAGAGGGAGAAAGAGAGGGAGAGAGAGAGACAGGGAGAGACAGAGGGAGACAGAGGGAGAGAGAGAGAGAGGGAGAGAGACAGAGAGAGAGGTTGAAGCACTGCATGGAGAAATAGAAAGGAAAAAGAAAGCAAGTGCTTCTTTCTTGTCATCTTGTCAGGTTTCTCTGTGCCTGAAGCTCTACAAGGAACAAAACACATCAGCACAGTTTGTGTTTCTCTCACCGTCTGAGTCGGTCTGGAGCAGTTCTCAGTAAATCAGTGTGTAGTAGGAAGCGGGATGCTGACCGTGCTGCGTTCACGTCGGCAGCTGCCTCATTACCAAGTTTTCTGCTGGTCGCCATGGTTTCCATAGTAACGTGAGCTGGCTGCTGAAACAACACAATATGGCCAGAGAATAAAAGTTTTTTTGCCAATAATGTGAATTGTGGAGGAATAAACACATCACGCCTGGTTCATCAGTCCTTCTGCTTCACTTTCTCTCCCGCTTTGTTGTGTTTTTTTATATCTACAGGTTTAAACGAATGCACGATGAACAACGGCGGCTGTTCTCATATCTGTGTGGATCGACCCATTGGCTACGAGTGTCAGTGTCCTGCTGGATACAAACTCCTGGACAAAAGGACATGCGGAGGTTTTTATTTAGTGAAATTAAAAAAATATATAGATTTATCGATAAAACACTGACTTAGTAATGTAATGTACTGATTTTCCAGTTCCCTGCTTTGATATTTTGGTTTTATTGCCTGTGTGCTTCTCCTCGCAGACATAGACGAGTGTGAGAACCCAGACGCCTGCAGTCAGATCTGCATCAACCTCAAAGGAGATTTTAAGTGTGAATGTCACTCAGGCTACGAGATGGACCCCGTGAGCAGAACCTGCAAGGCGGAGGGTAAGAATCAAAATTATTTCAGCTGCTTGACTGCAGAAGACTTTCAGGCTTTCAGGATGAGCTACAGTGCCTCTAAAAGATGCTGAGTTAGTCATCGCATCAAAGTGCTTCCCACACAGTTCCTCTAAACTGCCTGATCCTGCAGTCTGGATCCAGCAGTCACCCACGTTAATCAGACCAGTCCAATCCAATCAGAGACCAAAATCAAATAAGTCAGGAGTAATCCCCTGTGTGTGTGTGTGTGTGTGTGTGTGTGTGTTTGCTGTTACCATCCTAAAGTTAATTATTTACCATAACTGCAATTCTCCATGTTTTGCTCTTCAGACCATTAACATTTATGTAATTAACGCATAAATCCAAAATAAACTCTGCTTATGTTGCAGAAAAAGTGAGCACTCAGAGTGTTTGTGTGCCATGTAGGTAAAAGTCCCTTTCTGATGTTCACCAACCGACACGAGATCCGGCGCATTGACCTGGTGAAGCGGGAGTACACGCAGGTCGTCCCGACTCAGAAGAACGCCGTGGCCATCGACGTGGACGTCACCTCCAACCGCATGTACTGGTGCGACCGCTTCCATCGCAAGATCTACAGGTGACCGACCCCGAATTCTCGATCGTCCTGTATAACAGTGAAGCTTCTGTAACAAGAGACCTATTTATTATTTATTAAATATAATGTGTCACTTTTGAAACATTATAAATAGTATTTAGATGTTATAGATTATGGTGTTTACCATCAGTTGAAAAGTGCCACAAAGCTTACAGCAGTTCACGTGACTACTTTCATTGACTTTGTCTTCTAAATGTGTTATAAAGCCTTTGTGAGAATATATGAGTCCCACAACCTCCACCCCATTGTGTCCTCAGCGCCTACATCCATGAGGCGAGTGACCCGGCCCGTCACATGACTCTGATCGACACGGGCCTGCTTTCCCCAGAGGGTCTGGCTTTTGACTGGGTCCAACACAACCTCTACTGGACTGACTCGGGTCACGGCACCATCTCCGTTGCTTCGTCTGTCGGCAGCAGGAGGCGTGTCCTGATTCGCACCGAACTGAGTGAACCGAGGGCCATTGCTGTGGCTCCGGAGCAAGGGTGAGAAAACACTTTCATTATTATCTGTCTCCATGATCAGTTTTATCAGTTACATAAAATAAAAGAACAGAAGTAAAAACAATCATACAAATACTTTAAAATGTGAAACACTCGTTTGTAAAAATTATTCTAATGTCCGAAATATATGCAGCTACAAACAACAGACTATTGTGTGAGTTTTTGTTTTGTTTCCTCAGGTTCATGTTCTGGTCCGATTGGGGAACGAGGCCCAAGATAGAGAAGGCTGGAATGAACGGCGTGGACCGACAGGTTTTAGTGTCTGAGGGCATCGAATGGCCCAACGGCATCACACTGGGTATGAGCTACACACATGTAATGACTGATCAGATTTAGTAAACATCCACACTGATCTAACAGATCCAGTAAAGATGTAAGTCCATAAACCCGGAAGTGCTCAGTACTCCAGAGAGGGGGAGTAGCAGCTGGAAGCGTAACAACACACAGCCAGCTCTCTATCTCTGACAGAACCTCTGTGACGTTCATCTGGCCTGTTTGTGTTTTTGCTCAACTCTGATTTCATATTTCTATTATAATACATTTAATATTTCACCAGTCAGAATACTAATAATAATCATTTCTGGTGGAAAACAGAAAAATAAGGTTATTTTTGTGAAATTGTCGAATTTGTCGAAATTGTCGAATAACTCTGTGTGTGTGTGTGTGTGTGTGTGTGTGTGTGTGTGTGTGTGTGTGTGTGTGTAGACGTGGTGGGGAAGCGACTGTACTGGGTGGACTCAAAGCTCCATCTGATCTCCAGCGTGGACTTTAATGGAGCTCAGCGCAGAGTGATTCTGTCGTCTAGCGAGAGGCTCGGCCATCCATATGCTCTCGCCGTGTTCGAGGTAACTGTGTGTGTGTGTGTGTGTGTATGTAGTGTGTATGTGTGTACGTGTGTGTATGTGTGCATGTGTGTATGTGTGTTTGTGTGTATGTAGTGTGTATGTAGAGTGTATATGTGTGTGTGTGTGTATGTGTGTCGTGTGTGTGTATGTGTGTAGTGCGTGTGTGTGTGTGTGTGTGTTTGTATGTTTATGTGTTTGTATGTTTATGTGTGTGTGTGTTTATGTGTGTGTGTATATGTGTGTGTGTGTATGTTTATGTGTGTGTATATTGTGCGTGTGTGTATATAGTGTGTGTGTGTATGTAGTGTGTGTGTATGTGTATGTAGTGTGTGTGTGTATGTAGTGTGTGTGTGTGTGTATGTGTATGTAGTGTGTGTATGTGTGTGTATGTAGTGTGTGTGTATGTATGTGTGTGTGTGTGTGTATGTATGTGTGTGTGTATGTGTGTGTGTGTGTGTGTGTATGCGTGTGTGTGTGTGTATGTGTGTGTGTGTATGTGTGTGTGTGTGTGTATGTGTGTGTGTGTGTATGTGTGTGTATGTGTGTGTGTGTGTGTGTGTGTGTGTGTGTGTGTGTGTGTGTGTGTGTAAATAAGACCTTAGTGTTTTTTCTCATGCTAGAATTCTTTTCATTATATATAAACAGATTTAATGTATTTTCAGTGTAAATTAGACATGTTTCAGTAATTAATTTCAGTAAAGTGCTTCTTTTAAAATGTAACAAAATAATTAGACAGGTTTCAGTGTCGGAAAAGAAAAGCTGTAGCTGTCAGTAGTGCAATAGGTTTCTACTATTCATACACTTCATTTTTGCTTCACATCTCTGGTGTCCGTAGCAACGGTGGGATGGATGGCGTGTGTATTAACATGTCTTGATGAGGAGAGACAGATGAAAGCAGTGTGGCTTCGCTTCAGTCTCTCTGATGTGAAGTTTGACAGGATTTAATTGTTCTGTCTCTTACACCCACGCAGCTGTGAAGGCTTTTATACACCCCACAGTGCAGAGTCTTCATCGTGCTGGGTCTTTGGTGGAACATCAGCTAGTTTGTCTCCTCAGTTCTCCTGTAGATTTACAAGGTAATTAAAACAGACTGGCCAGAAGAGGATGGGGAAAAAATCCTTATTGTCGCCTCAGACGGTGTGATCTTAGTGCTCGTTTGAGATGAATAACTCGTCACACAAGTTTATAACAGTCTGTGTACAATTATACCAGGAAGATCCTGTTATAATGACAGACCGAAAGAGAACGACCACCATACTGTACTACAGGATGCTGCTGATAATTCTAACGTTCTTCATCAGGAGCATGTTTCAGTTTGTTTAACATTTGTAAAGAGTTTTTGGTGGAGCTCACACTGAGCTGTAAATCAGATGTTTCGCACACTTACACGACTCACCTTAAATCAGTCACGGATGACGTCATCGTGTCACGTTATGTGTTCGGACTCGACCCAAGAGGATATGGGAAAGAGCAGCGGCGAATCTAATGCTGAGGTTCACGCAAAGCTATGAAGGGTTTAACTGATTAATAGGTCATTATCTGATGAGTTTCTTCTCCCCACAGTAGACTGTAGTGCTGTAGTTCATCTCCTGAGTAATAATATTACTCCTAATCAAAAATATTCAGGGACGAACTCAAAATAAGCTTGATTCGTGTCGCCCTGAGGGTCTCCTTCCTTCCTTCCTTCCTAAAATATCTGTTTATCGTGATGTAATCAGTTAATGGAGGATTATAACGGCTCGTTATAAAAAGCGTTAAGAATCGTGGCTACAGGAGAAGGTTTTGAGGCCACCTCTGGCTGTTGGGTTACGGTTCAGGTGTAACTTCAGGTGTCCGTGCCGTCGGCTCCTGTTGCTCCTCACTTCACCTCTTGTGTTGTTTGATCTGTTGTTCAGGATCGCGTGTACTGGACGGACCGTGAGAAGGAAGCCGTGTACAGTGCGAACAGACTCACCGGGCAGGATGTCACCAGCCTCGCTGAACGCCTCAAAGATCCACATGATATAGTGGTGTTCCATCAGCTCAGTCAGCCCCAAGGTCTGGTGGAGGCTTTTTTATTATTATTATTATTATTATTATTATTATTATTATTATTATTTTTACATTTACGCACCATTTATTTCAGATGTCTAATCTTTGTTCAGATCTGACTCCGTGTTCCCTGAGCTCACAGATGTGATTAAGTGTGTAAGTGTGATGTTCTAAAAGTAAAAAACTTGGTTCACTGTTTTTTTTTAATGTCATCTAGTTGGTTTAATTAACACACCCTCTGAAACCCTGGTACAGATTCCACACACTATATATGTTATTCTCTCTGGTTTAGTCTGAATTACAACACGCCCATTACAGCAACTGTGTAAGTTCTGTTCCCTAAAATAAGTGTTTTACTGAAGCCCAGATGACAGCTAACCAGTCAGAAAGACTTTAGGTAAGAATGCTATTGTGTTTAGACTCGAGAGCCCGAAGGATGTTATAACGAAGCTGTTCACACTCTGCGATTTAATTGGTGCCGTGACCCGGATCAGCCGGAAGCGCCTGCCGCTGCACGGCAAAGAGGGTCAATAAATAGAAAAGTCAAAGGAAGGAGAGTGGAAGTGGGCAGAGATGCAGTACATGCTGAAGACTCACTTTCTCAAAGGTCAAACGACAGCAGCAGAAAGTCATCCCTGAAATCCTGAATGCATTAACAGGAGCACAGCAGGTGGCGTCAATCTGTCCGTAGATTAAACAGAAAACTTTCAGCGCACCTCAGTGCTCCACTAATGTTATTTTAATTCTTCACTTTGAACCTCCAGCGGCTTCATTTTCTTCTCAGCTTGAATGCCCGATAACGTGGGAAGAGTTTATCTGCTAATCTCCCTGCAGATCTGCTCTGTTTAACACAGAAGATGAGAGATGAGAAAGTTAGTATGAACGTCTGATATCACAAATAATATACAGTGCGGTCTTCAGAGCAAGGCGAAAAGTCATCAGGTTCAAATACGGATCTGAGATCAACTCCAGAAATGTGGACCGGGTGAACAATCGAGATGTTAAAGCAGGTTCCTCATGGTGTTCCTTTGTGTGTGTGTGTGTGTGTGTGTGTGTGTGTGTGTGTGTGTGTATAGCTGCAGACAGTTGTGACCTGGCCGGTATGAGTAACGGTGGTTGTGCCTTCCTGTGTCTGCGCGCTCCTCAGATCAGCGCTCACTCCCCCAAGTACACATGTGCCTGTCCTGACGGCGAGGAGCTGAGCCCTGACACGCGACTGTGTGTCGCCAGTGAGTCATCACACACCCTGTAACTAGCGCACTGCGCCACAGTGTGGCCACCAGTCACACCACAGGAACAACAAAGCTACTTCACTTATTCTAACCAGAGACACACAGGGACAAGAGACAGAATTTTGTCACTTTACAACTTCTTTCGCAGCAACATCCTGGATTCTGATTGGTCAGAATGAGTTGATTAATTGTTGACTAATTAAAGGTTTATTTAAGATTAATTCATTCGCACTAGTACATTATTGTTTCTATAGTAACGGCTCGCTCACAGGGACGTAAGCGGATCTTAAAAATCGCTGCTATGAAGAAAGGAGATGTTTACAGATTAGGAAGGAGTCTCCAGTTTCAGCACTTTATGTAGAGGGAACGACTGTTTATAGCTTTAATGTTACACTCCTGTTAGATGACTGTTGTGTCTTAAAATCTAACACGTCTGTAATAATGATAATATTTCATTTGCACGTCTTCACCGTGTCCTCAGTCCAGAATGTCACCGTCACACCGACGTTCCCCAGCTTTCCTCTGAACAGCAGCACTGTGGAGTCAGAGGCAGTGACAGAGGCAGTGACGGAGGCAGGCATGGACACTGTGAACTCAGAGGTCTCGTTCGTCTCAGAGGTTGTGACCTTTAAAGAGAACGTCGTTCCATCAGAACCAACGCTGAACGTAACAGTGGCATCCACACACATCCCCACTGTGCTGCTGAGCACAACTACAGGAGAGACCACTAACCTGTCCCATCACTGTGAGTGTGTGTGTGTGTACATTATGTTTGTGTGTGTGTGTGTGGGAGTGTGTGAGTGTGTGTGAGTGAGGGAGTGTGTGTGTGTGTATGTGTGAGTGTGGGAGTGTGTGTGGGAGTGTGAGTGTGTGTATGTGTGTGGGAGTGTGAGTGTGTGTGAGTGTGTGTGTATGTGTGGGTGTGTGTGTGTGTGTGAGTGTGAGTGTGTGAGAGTGTGTGTGTGTGTGTGTGTGTGTGTGTGTGTGTGTGTGTGACATTGTCAGTTACACACAGATCTAACTGTTATGCTAATCTATGGTGATAATGTAATTGTTGATATATCATTATAAGCTAACGTAAACCTGTACAGGATTGTCATGGCAACCTGACACTTTATAAAGCAATATAAAACTGTCTGTGAGCTTCTTCTGTCTGAACACTACAAACTCACTATTCTCACATTCTCTCTCTCTCTCTCTCTCTCTCTCTCTCTCTCTCTCTCTCTCTCTCTCTCTCACTCTTGAACGCTCTCTCTGTCTCCCTCTCTTTCTCTCTCTCGCTCGCTCACTCTCTGTCTCTCTCTCTCTGTCTGTCTCCCTTTCTGTCTCTCTTTCTCTCTGTCTCTCTTTCTGTCTCTCGCCCTCCCTCTGTCTGTCTCACCCTTTCTTCAGCGGGAAATGAGTTGTATCTTCTGGGACACAGTGTACCTGTGGCTGTGCTCGGAGTTGGAATTCCCATTGGTATGTTCCTCCTCCTCTCCGCCTTCTTCACCTCCTCTTCCTCTCCTCCTCCTCCTTCACCTCCTCTTCTCCGCCTTCTTCACCTCCTCTTTCTCACCTCCTTCTCCTCCTCTCCTCCTTCACCTCCTCTTCCTCTTTCCTTGTCTCCTGCTTCTCCTCACAGCTGCTGACCAGATTATTTTGCGTGTCTGTGTGTTGATTGTGGTGTTTCGTGTGTTTCTATCTCTGACTTTTTCATATTTTGTCTGTTTCTATCTGTCTCTCCTCTTCTTGTGCCCCCCTTCCTTCTGTCTCACTCTTTCTCTCTCACTCTCTCCTCCTGTAAGGAGCAGAAAACATTTCTAGCTGCTTCTCAGTGTTGAACTCATGCAATGCTTCAGTTTTAATAGTTTATCATATCATGGTGTTAGTTTCCACTTCCTGTCCTTACGTGCCCTTTCCTGTGGTCTGTGCAGTGGCGTTTGTGCTGCTTCTCTCTGCTTCCTGTCTGATTTATCGTAACTGGAGGCTCAGGAGCACCAAGAGTATGAACTTTGACAACCCCGTGTACCGGAAGAGCACCGGAGAAACCGAGGAGGATGAGATCCACATCGGGAGGAGCGAGGGGCTCGCCACACACCAACACCCTTACCCAGTGCCTGCGGTCGGCACGGCGACGTGTCCGCCGTTCATCGCTCTTCCTCTGGGTGGCACTGTTACGGATCCGGTCCCTCACTGGTACACAGAGCCACCCA
Source organism: Tachysurus fulvidraco (assembly GCF_022655615.1). Taxonomy (NCBI): domain Eukaryota; kingdom Metazoa; phylum Chordata; class Actinopteri; order Siluriformes; family Bagridae; genus Tachysurus; species Tachysurus fulvidraco. Next base: position 18,261,103 of record NC_062518.1, read on the forward strand.
CCATCACCAGCACCAAGTGAGGGTTTCCATGGGAACAGTGTTTAAAGTGTGTCATGAGACACTGAGCTAAATCCTGAGTGTCAAAAGTTTGTACACCCACTAGATGATACGTAGCAGGGATGTGTATCTCTGGAACGATTCGATGTGTGAATGAAGACATGTAAAGAAAGCAGTGATGTAAACGACTAGAGACGCAGCGCTGCAGAGACACAGTAGCCCCGCCCCCTTTACTCAGGAGAGAGAGAGCTAAATAAATAAATATAAATTAGCTGAGCACGGTGACAAACATATCGATTCGCTCACCGTCACTGAGACGGGAGAGACGTGTGCTCACACACACACGACGGGAGGGGCTCCAGATCTGTAGAAGTTACTCAACACAGCATCGTCTTGTGAGTAAGAAAGTTTCACCATAAACAATCATGGAGGTCTTGATGGATTTATAAAACCTATGCAACAGCAGGCTGCTGCAGGAAATAACGTCTTTACACTAAGCATTTTTATTTAATGACATTAAACACATAATCAGCTTTTATTTTTGTCCTAGTGACTGCAGAAAAAACACTAACGGATATTTCTGCCTTCGTCGGCCAAAAACGTGCTTTTACACGTGTCATGACGTCCAACAGGGGTTTTGTAAAACCCTCAAACTGTAATCTCTCTCTCTCTCTCTCTCTCTCTCTCTCTCTCTCTCTCTCTCTCTCTCTCTCTCCTTCTCTCTCCCTCTCTATCCCCTTTCTCTCTCTCGTTTCTTCCAGACTGCAGTAAAGGAGGCAGAATTAGCGCTGCGTCGACAGCTACATTAGCAGTGTAATAAAATTGAGACGTTGTTAGTCAGTCAGTGGAACACTGCGTGTGTTGTGTTGATGAAACCTGTTTACAGGAAACAGGAAGTACACAGAAGGTTCTTTACCTCATGTGTGGACTGAATGAAGTGTGCAGTATTGTCTCAGGGAGTTGGTACACTGTGTGTGTGTGTGTGTGTGTGTGTGTGTGTGTGTGTGTGTGTGTTGGACAACAGTATGAATGTGTGTATATAAAAAAAAAACAACCTGCAGTTTTTTTGTTGCTAAATTTGCGCCTCATTTGAACCAAATCTGTGATTCTGATTGCAGTGGATCAGAAGGCAGTGATCTGAGATAAGAACCCGCAGTAGAACCTGTTTGAGCTCAGTTTCACTCAAGGGCAGCTGATGGATTATGTATAAGGTGTAAGTTGTAGGCTTCAGTCAGTAACACAAGGATCAAGGAGACGGAGCGTCTCACAGCGAGGGTCCATACAGAGAGAGAACAAACCTCGTCTTTACCAGCTTCTGTTTTATTAGTGTACAATGTGGACATGGTCACAAAGCAGCTTTACACAAACGCAGATATAAAATTATTACATTTCACATACAGTCAGAAATACGTAGCATGTGACTGCTCGTGTTATTGGTTACGCTTGAGAAGGTGATGCTGAGTTAACTAGAGTCTGGGCTTTATCCAGGGTGGAGTTACATATAACTCTGTATGACTGGAAGGGGAAGGTGTGTGTGTGTGTGTGTGTGTGTGTGTGTGTGTGTGTGTGTGTGTGTGTGTGTGTGTGTGTGTGTGTGTGTGAGTGCATGAGTATGCATGTATGTGTGTGGGTGTAAGTGCACGAGTGTGTGAGTGCTTGAGTATGTGAATGTGTTTTTGAGAGTGTGTGTGTGTGTGTGTGAGTGCATGAGTATGTGAGTGCTTGAGTGTGTGTGTGTGTGAGTGAGTATGTGTGATTGAGTGTATGTGTTTGTGAGTGTGTGTGTGAGTGTCTGTGTGCGTGTGTGAGTGCATGAGTATGTAAGTGCTTGAGTGTGTGTGTGTGTATATGCGTGTGTGTGTGAGTGTGTGTGTGTGAGTGTGTGTGAGTGAGTGTGTGTGTGTGAGTGTGTGTGTGTGAGTGAGTGCGTGTGAGTGTGTGAGTGTGTGTGTGTGTTTGAGTGAGTGAGTGAGTGAGTGAGTGTGTGTGTGTGTGTGTGTGTGTGTGTGTGTGTGTGTGTGTGTGTGAGTGAGTGAGTGTGTGTGAGTGTGTGTGTTTGAGTGAGTGAGTGAGTGAGTGTGTGTGTGTGTGTGTGTGTGCGTGTGTGTGCGTGTGTGTGTGTGTGTGCGTGTGTGTGTGTGTGTGAGTGAGTGTGTGTGAGTGTGTGTGTGTGTGAGTGTGTGTGTATGTGTGTGAGTGAGTGTGTGTGTGTGTGAGTGTGTGTGTGTGAGAGTGCACTTACTGTTTTCATACAAATACTTTTGATACAATGATGTAAAAAAAACAAATGTACATAAGATTTTAGACTCTGACGGCCAGTTAATTTATTTGTATTAAACTGAATCTGACTTTCCTAAATATAAATATTAATAATGTTCCAAAGTTTTCACGTGTTTGTTTTTGTCTTTCCTTTTCTTCCTGGTTCTCACTGACACGTCTTTATATTGCTCTGAATCGCTTTTTAATTTACTGAAGGTTTTTGTTTTAGTGCCTCGGGTCAGGGCATTTCTGCCTTTACTTTATGTGAATTTCATTACATTTATAATTAAAAAAGCTTCTCTTTAATCTCTCTCTCCCTCTGTCACACACACACACACACACACACTTTCTGGATTGTTACAAAACAATTTCAAAGCTATGCCTCGTCTTCTTTTGCTCGGGCGTCTCACTGAAATCCCTCCTGAGTGTAAATTGAATGAGATGTGATTGTGTTTCGGATTTAATGGTGTGTGCACTGAGGGGTACATTACTGATGTAGTGCCTCTATTTACTTTCAGCTATCATCAGAACACACACACACACACACACCTCTGTCTGTCTGATTTCTTTTCAGAGGTTAGGGCTCAGGCAGTCAGACGATGTAAAGCACATGGATTTATCCACATGCAGCTTAGTGACACAATCCCACTGTGGGAAATGACATGAAATGTGACTAATGATCAATTTGTGTATGATGTGATGAAGGAGTCTCCAGTGTCAGCCCTGTGTACCAGTCAGAGGTAAAGCTGTTTTTTTCTCTTATTAAAGGTGAGGTCTGCGTTGTTTGAAAGCCAATGTTGACATATAAAATCACCAAAACAAACACGCCCCTAACCCAAACGGGTCCCACCCCTGTATCGTTAGCTCCGCCCACACATACATACGTAACCCAGGCGACTAACAGAAAGAAACGTGTCTTTATCATAGCTGAAGGGAAAAACAATACGATTGTAGATAAACAAACAAGCAAAAATGACACACAAGCATAATCATGTAAAGGACAAAGGCATATATTAGTTCTGTGTAACAAAGCAAAACCAACGTTACTCACCTATCGAGAAGGAAAAAAGCGCCTCGGCGTCTTAAGTAAAGTCGGCCACATATTCACAGGTCGGAGTTTCCTGAGTCAATAACTCCTGAGCTAAACGCTGTTACTACACAAAACGCGGTTGTAGCTGCCTCTCTACATTACTACGATAGAAAAGAGGTGTTATTTGTGTAGTAACAGCGTTTAGCTCTGGAGTTACTGACTCGGGAAACTGCAGCCTGTGAATATGTGGCCAACTTCCTGCTCCTTCAGTTCTCTCCAGTGCTGGAAAGCTGATCCTATATTAACACGTTCTACTTCTTGCCTTATCGTAAGTCTTTCTTCTCTTTCTTTCTTTGTTTTTATCCTCCAAGTTGATGTTAAAACCGCTTTCTGCTAATGTCACACATGCGCACTGAACACTCTCTCCACCCATATCGAAAAGACACGCCACTTTCTGCTCATTGGCTACACATTTGTTTTGATTTTTATTTAGGTTGTCATTCCGACTCAGTATTCTGAAGCATTTCTCAGACATCGGAGACCTCACCTTTAACGTGGAGAGAGAATAAAGAGAAGCTGGTGAAGGAACCGCTGTTTATAGCTGCTATAATTGAACAGGAAGTAACTCGAGACACAGGAAGGCAGTGACCACAGAACACAAGCTGAGGATGAGGATTATAGAGGAGATGATAGAGCTGCAGTTTAGAGACCTGGAGAAAGAAATGCTGCTTATTTTACAGGATGTACGGCAGAATCGTCGAAAGTCTACCGTAAGAATATTCCGGCGCAAACAATTTACAGTTCACTTGGCAGTCTAAACAAAGGCTTGCTATAATTATAATAATAAAAATAATAATACTTGATCATAAAATCACCTTATTAAGTGAAATGAAGCGAATTATGATGACAGATACACAAAGAAAGCTGTAGATGTTCCAGTACGAGTTCTAGCATCCAGTTGTCATCTCTAAGCCATCTTACATTTGTCGTGGGTTTTAGTGCCGGTGGTCCGAGCCTTCAGCAGGTCCGCAATCTCTGTGTGTGATGCCTGTGTGGCCAGAGACAGAGCGCTGCGACCTCCCTGCAACACACAGCACACCAACCTTACATCTTCTACAGAGAAGTGAATAGTGTCTCTGGAGCTACGTGGCTAATGTAGCTAACAGGTAATGGCCACCAGATTAGCATCAACATCTCAGCACGGTCACTTCACATCCAGTTCATGTATTTTCTGACACTTTAACACAATTATTATGATTCTTTTCATATTAAAATATCTAAATGAGTTCTTAGTATTGAGAGCAACCCTGAAAGCAGCTGTTTCAATGGTTTCCTCTCGGCATGCACTTTAGTCACTGTGTTAGACAATGAAATCAACCACAAAACGGTGACGAACAGATTCAAGAAGACAAATTGAAATAAATAGAGTTTTGAAGTGAAAGCACAGATGTTAAGCTCCAGCTGTTGTATTTGTGTCCACTAGGAGGCGCTCACACTTTATACCTGTGGTGAGAACTCCCTGATTTCGAGTGTCTTTGAAGAAAAGTACACGATAAAAAAATGTTTATTATAATCTGTAAATCTTTTCTTATTATTAACCTAAAATGTACTTTTGTGTGGATTTATGTATGTGTATTAACAGGAAATAAATAATAAAAGATTTAGTTTAAGTTTTAGATGTGAACAGGTTTGTACCGGCTTTAACCTGGACGTCGAATGATATTCGTACCTTATCTGTGAGGTTGACATCACAGTCAGGATCCTGCAGAAGAATTCGGACGATGTCGGCGTGTCCGCGGTCGCAGGCGCTGATCAGAGCCGTGGTTCCTGCTTGATCCTGAGTGTTAACGTTGGCTCCATGAGCCAGGAGGAGTTTCACCGTGGACGCTCGGCCGTGTCTGACCGCCAGGTGGAGAGCTGTCTGACCCACCTACAGGACACGGTGTAAAAGATGTCCATCAACACACACACACACAGCTCAGAAGATGGAGTCAGACCTGATCCAAATCAGCCAGACCAACAGGACTAGATGTCCCTGCATGTTTGAAGCGTGTTAAGTGTGTTGTGTTGCAGCATGTCCCATGGGTTTACATTGTTGGATTGTTGGACCAGGATTGACTCGACCCCTGATCTGCACAGAACACTGACTTCTGAACCTTAGAGAGTAATAATTTAGTGTCCTCTAGTGACCTCACGGTTCCTCACCTGCCCTGCGCGAGTGTTAACATCACCTAACTCCATCAGCTGCTGGACCACCTTTATATCCGTATCAGTGTCCAGCGGCTGGAGACACGCCAACATGACTGCTGTGTACCCGGTCTTGTTCTTCAGGTCCACATCACACACACCTGGAGAAAACAAACAAATACGGTGAGGAACGTCTTCGTACTCGCTGACTGAAAACACGAGCATTTTAGTTCTGAATATTTTAGGATACGGTTTATTAATTTTGGCATTCAAGCAGTTTCTGTCAGTTTCAGAGCAGCTCTGTCCTGTTTTTAACTGAGTAGCAATCCAGGGTTGGCTCGCTTGCCCTGAACAGTGGTTTGGATGCTTCCAGTTGTGTCAGTGTGTGTTCTTGGATTTCAGCAAAAGATCCTCATGACTGAAAGTTTCCCTGGGAGAAGTTCTCTCTGTTACGGCTCTATTCGGGGAATTTAAAATAGATCATATTATAATATTTATAAAAACAAACAAAGTTTCTAGAGTAACCTTTCAGACAAAAGTCCTTCGTTAGCTACGCAACCAAACAGACTGGAGGAGGTTCTGAGTTTTTTCTCAGCAACACAATTTTAAGCACATTATGCGAAATGCAATGAGCTGCGATGTTGCGAATGTAAATTAGTCTAAAAAAAAAAGTGAAGAAAAGATAACAAAAAGGTCAGATCCGTTATTGCTTCTTCTGTTAATTGGTGATGCGCTGGAATAAAAAAAGAAATAAACCGTTCTCGGCAGTGTGTGTTGCTCAGCCGAAAATAGATGTTGATCGGTTTAGTTGTGGTCAGCAATGACTCGGAGCAGCTGTAGTGTGACTTAAGGCAAGTGCAGGGGGAAGGAAGTGAAATTTTGGGCAGCTGGACACATGGGATGAGAACCACAAGAGTCAGAAAACTGACTGGGTTAAAAATAGACCTTAATAAACTAAATTGCATTTTAAACAATGTTTTGAAAAGTCAGTGGTGGGGTACAAACAGGTGGGGTACAAACAGTTCGAACACTGTGATCAGCTGTGACACTGTAATGGTGTTGTTAAAAAGCAAGAGGAAGACTAAGAATCTGATTACAGAACAGAAGTACCCGTGTCGGGGGGCACGTGGCTTAGTGGTTAGCATGTATGCCTCACACCTCCAGGGTTGTGGGTTCGATTCCCACCTCCACCTTATGTGTGTGGAGTTTGCATGTTCTCCCCGTACCTCGGGGGTTTCCTTCGGGTACTCTGGTTTCCTCCCCCGGTCCAAAGACATGCATGGTAGGTTGATTGGTATCTCTGGAAAATTGTCCGGAGTGTGTGAGTGAATGAGAGTGTGTGTGTGCGCCCTGTGATGGGTTGGCACTCCGTCCAGGGTGTATCCTGCCTCGATGCCTGATGACGTCTGAGATAGGCACAGGCTCCCTGTGACCCGAGAAGTTCGGATAAGCAGTAGAAAATGAATGAATGTATGATGTACCCGTGTCCAAGAGGAGCTTCACAATGCTGAAGTTGGAGTGGGACACGCTGTAATGTAGGGCAGTGTTTCCATTATCATCCATCATGTTGACCAGGAACTGCAGCACAGCAGGGGTTTCTGTGGCCACTTCATTAATGTACAGAGCGACCTTGTCAGTGCACGAGTTCTCCTCAGCACACACGTGGAACCACTGCTGGAACACCGCAGTCAGAGCCTGCCTCTAGAGATCAACAAGAGAATAAATGTGATGGTCAGAATGTCAAACGCCTGTTGATACTGAAGACTCAGAATGGTGCGCTTCTGTGAATTACCATTTCATCATTTGGTTCAGAAACTTCATCCATGTGCTTCTCTAAGAAGTGACACGCACTCATGAAGTCAGTCACTACTCCCCTGAAAAAAACAGGTTTCAGTAAGACAAATGATTACGGTTAAGTTGATGTGAAGACACCCAAGTGATGATGTCTCACCTTCCACCTTCACCATGTAATGCTTCTTCTGATTCAGCTCCTGAACTTCTGCCATTCTGCTTCTCCTCTTTTCCTACCGCCTGAAATTCCGCATGTTGAGCTTCACGCATCCTGTCCAGCTCGTCGTGATGTCCTTCAGCCACTCTCAAGCGTGAGGCCTCTGCGCCACTTTCTCCTATAAGCTCTCGTGTTCTGGTGTACAGTGTAGAACCTGGCAGCTCTTCAGTTTGGGAACTCTTTTGATTAACCCTCTTCTCCTTAAGCCTTTTGTTGTCCTCCTCTACTTCACCAGAAGCGCTAAAAACAAATTTGTAGTAAAATGATTCAAATAACTGACCAGTACCAAAGCTAGATGTTTGTGATGCGATTTATAAGTGTACATAAAGAGATTACCAATCTTTTCCATTGTCTGGTTTAGGAAATTCCCCTCCCTTCACCACAGATATTTGGTCCTCCATCGTGGACTCCTGAGCTTAATTACACAAGAGCACAGGTACAATATGAGTAACATGTTAACTGTCCAGCCTGAGACCAGCCTAATGAAGGCTGTGAGCCGGCCCACCATTCAGCCATATCCTGGACACATGAGTGGGGTTTGAACAAGTAGCCTATCAACCCAGAGGCAAAGCTCATCCATATAAACCTTTTATTTTTTTGGAGATTTGGGAAAACCTGGTTAGAGCTTTACCTCTGACTGCTACAAAGCACTGTACCAGTAATTAGAACAGAAAGTCATTAACAGATAAGCCATTAGGATGAGAACCTGCTTCACTATCGTCACAGCTGCTGTTATAGAAAATTAATCAATGCCTTCTGGCTAAAATTCAGTAGTGCTGTGGTGCAAAGTGCTTTACCTGATAGTTGAGCGTCTCCTACAGGTGATATATAGAGTGTAAGGAGGTTGACTAAAGAGACCAGCTGTGTTTGGATGAAGCAGACTCGTGGTGGTAGATGTTCAGATGACTGACCTTGTCCTGATTCTTTGTCTCTGCATAGACACTCCCACTGCTCCTGAAGGAGCTCTCTGACTTTTTTCACATGGCCCTCCATGTCTGCTTGTGATCCTGCAGGTTCTCTTGTTGCACAGGGTTTAAACACCTGGTTAGTTTTACTTGATTCAGATTCAGATGAGTACGATTGCACAAACGGTTCTGACTTGTTCTGTAGGTCCTGGGTGTTCCTCACGTTGTCTGGTCGAACCCAGATGTCTTTTGCGTGTCGTTTGGTCAACTCAGTTATTCTCTCATCCTTGAAATGACTCTGCTTTTCCTGATCCTTTAGAAGATTTGTTGTCTTTTCCAGATCAGACTCGAGTTCATGAAGCTTCCGCTCTAGCATTGTGATTTTCTTCTGCAAAGACTCAACGAGGGACTCAGCTTCAGGATCTGTTTTAGTTGCTTGTAATTTTTTTTCTGTGGTTATCATGAAGGCATTGACTTGCTCAGAGGAAGCCTTGACGTTCTCTTCCAGCTGATCATACTCCCGATCCATCCAGTCATCGTTTCCTTTATTTTTCTTCTTCACCATCTTCACCGTGCTTCTAGGAAAGTCCAAAGTCACAGTGTTGTCCGGTCTGGATTGGAACGTGTGCAGGAGTCTCTCTCGCTCCTCCTGCAAGATACATATCTGTGCTTTAAGTTCTGGTATGATCCTGATCTGCTCTTCTAGCTCACCGACTCTCTGTAGAGCTGCAGTCAGCTGCTGAAAAGTCCCTCCGTTCACTCCTCCGGGACCGTGGAAGACGTCCTCTGAGGAACCGTTTTGCGAGAGGAAATCCCTCGAACCGTCGGGGCTGGTCGGGTCCTCAGTGGAGTATTTTCTCAGTAACACTGTTAGGGGTAAACTGGAGGCTCGCAGTAGATTCGGTCTCACGTATGGTCCCAGCAGCTGCTCATCAAATGCATGTGAGGTGTTTGAGGGAGACTCTGATGGCTTGCTGATACGAGCAGATTCGCCATCACTACATGGCTGCTGGGAGTCTGCGAGTCGAGTTCTGGGAAATAAGATATTTGTTGAGTTCCACTGAGAGGGTCTGCAACTGTACCCAGGTAAGCTGAGGTTACGTGACAGGTTGCCAATGCTTCGCCCCCGGGGTCTACGCTGAAGCTGCACCCGTCTGATGGTGTTGCCCTTTTCAATGTCCTCGACATATTTAACGAAATCCAGGTCTAGATGAAATCCGTAGGGGGTTTCAACAGAATAGGAGGGCGGTCTTCTGTGACTTCCGTTTTCTTTTAGAGAAACGCCATTCACTGAAAAAAGAGCAATTA
>NC_062518.1:18275796-18298296 GCF_022655615.1 Tachysurus fulvidraco
ACCTCCAGCCGTTTTTTAACACAAAATGGAGAAATGTTCCGGTTGTGATTTTAGACGAGATGTCAGAGCGCTAACAGTTAGCCGCGGGCTAACAGAGCTCTGTGCTGTCGGAGTGACCACAGCGCATTAGAGAACACGCTAACCCTCAATTTTCAGACGGCAAACTGCCACTGAAACCGTGGCAGGAATAAAATGAAATGACATGTTGCATCATCTCATGGAAAAATATCATGGAAAAGTCCAAGGAGAGGTTTCTCAAGTTTTTACTTATGACTTTGGGTCTAAAAGGCATTCAGTGGTACGATCTGTACAGTGCACTAAATATTTCTCTGCTTTCCTGCACAAGCTTTAAGCGGTTTAATTACAAGAACAGTTCCTTACACCTTATTAAAGTGTCCCACATCCGGCGCAATCGGGGAGCGGACTGTCCGACACCCAATAGCCTGGTCACACTGAGATAAGTGACGTCCAGGATCTGCATCTTTAACTAAGAACATTTCAGACCTTTATTTCTAACACTGAACACACTGACTGCATAACTGAGATTTTTCTCAAAGAGATTTAAAATAATCATTTGAAAACCTTTTACTTTTGAGAAATAAACGTCGGACACAAGAGACTCGTTTTTAAAGAACTGCACAGATAATGTTTGGATCTGTAGAAAAACGGCTAAATATCAGAATCTAAAATATTTTCTGGATTTTTTTCTAATTTGGTTTAATGATCAACAACAGGACAAATATAAAGGGACTTTGGGCTTCTCTGGACACAGAGGGCTGAAAGATCTCCAACAACCATGACGCTGGCTCATCTCAGTGTGGAGAACTGTGCCACCATCAAGCTGGGCCTGCTGCTGTTATGTATGTTCTCCACCAACGCTTTCCCAATAGCAGCAGAGGACACCGAGGAGCCAAACATGCCTCCATCAGACACGCGGTCGGCTTTCGCAGCCCTGGATGAAGTCCGGCTTATTGCTAACGGCCTCCTGCAGCTCGGAAAAAACCTGAGGGACTTTGTGCAGAAGACAAAGGGCCAGATCAGTGACATCTTTCAAAAGCTCAACATTTTTGATAAGTCCTTCAACCAGCTGTCTGTGCTAACCACCAAGATCAAAGAGGAAGAAGAGGAACTGAAGAAGACCACTGTGGTGCTCCAAGCCAACAACGAGGAGATCAGGAGCCTGTCTCTGGAGATCAACTCTAAAGTAGACGACATCATGAGGGAGAGAATCCACCTATGGAATCAGGTCGGAGGGATCGAGCAGAAGCTGAGCGGACTTTCTCGAGGTCTTCTCTCGGCAGATCAGCTTGTAGAGATTTCAGCACACAAAGTAAGATTATTTCTCTTGCTGTAGCGCCACCAGTCAAAATGGTGTACACCTCTTGTGCATTTACAAGCCCAGCAATAAGCTAAGTGGGGCAAAATACTGACATGGGGATGAGTTATATATAATGATATCAACACAGGAGCTGATCCTAGCCCAAGAAAAGAGCATCTCAGACCTTCTGCAGGCAGTGAAGGAGCAAAGTGAGCAACTGAAGAACCAGAAAATCAAGATCAAAAGTCTGGAGAATAAGGTAGTGGTTTTTATTTCTCACTTAGACGTGTAAATCTTTTACATAAACACAAGCCAAAACTTCTGATTGTCGAAACACAACCTTGTTGTCACTTCACCTCCAGCTGAACTCTGCCAGCCTTCAGGAAACTCTGTGGAACTTTAGTTGGGATGGTGAAAGCTACAGCGTGTCAGATTATCTGTCCAACTACTCCAACGATGGAAGCTTTACAAGTGGTGAGGATACCGGTGATGTGGACTTCAAGGTATTTTAGCAATTCCTCTTATTGAATGCGTGAGCGATCGTTTTGTAGATTTCCTGAGACATTGTGGTGAGGTGTTCAGCAGTGGAGAGAAAACCAGTGGCCTTTATCCCATTAAACCGAACGGATCCGAGCCTTTCCTTGTGTACTGCCATTTCACAGAGGGTAAGAACACACCAGACACCCCAGTGGTACAGCGAATAGGTGTAGGCTGATGTCCCGATAACACGAGCTCTGCTCCCCACAGATGGAGCCTTCACGGTTATTCAGCACAGACAAGATGGCTCTGTTGATTTTAACCAGTCCTGGCAGAGTTATGAGGACGGATTCGGAGACTTTAAGAGTGAGTTATGTACTTGGAATGTTGGTTCTCCTTCAAACTAAAAATACACCAATGAGAGTGTAACAATGGCAGAGACAGTCTGAAGCGCAAAGAATCTTATTTCTGTGATTCAGAATACTGGAGAACTGTTATTCCGTGTGTCGTACACAGCACGGTCGGGGTATCACTCTTAATCCACCCTCCTTTAGTTCCTTAGGAAAGAGAAGGAAGTGCATCTTTAAATCTATTTACATTTCATTCATTCTACATTTACAGCATTTAGCAGACACACTTATCCAGAGTGACTTATAATTTACTTCAATTTATACAGCTGAGCATTTCAGGGTTAAGGGCCTTGCTCAGGGGCCCAGCAGCGGCAGCTTGGTGGACCTGGGAGTCAAACTCATGACCATCCGGTCGGTAGTCCAACACCTTAACCACTAGGCTTCATTTGAGATGTGTTTAGCGCTTTTGGTGCTAATTTGTTGTGTGTTTGTTTATTATTCTGGTGTCACTAGGGGACTTTGGTATTGCTACCACAACCAACCTAACCCTAAGCCTAATCTTAATCTTAACCCTAAGCCTAATCTTCACCATCTTCTATGTACAATGTCATATGAATGTGAAATCCAGTGTAGAAGCAGCAGAGATGCTGAACAACTTCCCACAGTGTTTAATGCTTGTTATCGTGCTCTGTAGGTGAGTTCTGGCTTGGTTTGAGGAAGATCTTCTCCATCACCCAGCAGGGCAGTTCTCTCCTGCACATTCAGATGGAGAACTGGAAAGAGGAAAAACATTCCATGGAGTTGCAGTACACGCTGGACGGCCCCGACTACAACTACACCATCCACCTCAAGGTTGGAGACCCGATCTCGGATACGGACGTCCCGACAAGACTGAGGTTCTCCACCAAAGATCGCAACGATGGAGATAGACACAAAACCCCAAACTGTGCTCATGATTATACAGGTAGAGTTCTTCTGCAGGTAGAAAATGTCACGTGACCGATAACACCAGGGCTCAGTTATGGAGCTGGTGGAGCACAGGAACATTTCCACAAGAGATATTAGAGAAAATCCAATTCGCTGTGGAAAATATCGACTCCTGAGATTGTGTGAGTTTATTTATAACGTGCACCTAGATGGGTCGGCTTAAACTCGTTATAAAACACTTCTATAGGCTAATGAGAAGGGATTTTCAAGCAGGACAAAAGTAATGGCACCCTATAACAGATAGTTTGTATTAGAAGTCTTCACGGGACCACTTAGATCCGAAAACCCGAGGTCCGACCCGAGACCTGAGCGGCTTCGGGTCTAAAAGTTTCACGTGTACCTCGGACACGGGTCGGGTATAATAATTGGGTAATTTAAATTGAATGTGTTTTTACCGAACGGACCCGAGAAGACCCAAACTACTGTATCTCATGTGTGTGCATCGACTCGAGTCCTTTTCCAACCTCTCCTCTGTTTGCCAAGACCGCTTGCAACATGTGGCTGGTGACGTGTGGCTGGCGGTGAGCTCATTTTCGTTGAAACAGACCTGTCAATGAATTTTGAATCCACTCTATAGCGGTTACTTTAGTGTAGAGTTACGCAACATTCTGGTCCAGTCGGGTAAAAAAAAAAAATGCCATCAGGTCGGACTCAGGTCTAATTTTTTCGGGTTTGTCTCGGGTCGGGTCTTTGTATGTATGTCGGGTTCGGGTAAAAAGTGATTCGGGTCACTTGGGGTCGGGTACATTTCTTTAGACCCGAGAAGACCTCTAGTGTGTATGTACCATAGAAGAAGATTTAGCCCAAGCTATGAGCTTTCCCTGATTTCTTGTCATTTTGCCCTAGTCAGGTTTGCCCTTGCACATTTTGCCCTGCCAGCAATGTTTACATGAGTTTGCATCTATACACTAAAGTAGAAATAAAGCTCTTTCACTGAGACACATGGTACACTCTGTACAATCCCCTAACAAGACTCCAATGTTATGTGTGGCTCTGTTTCAGGAGGCTGGTGGTTCAGAGCTTGTGGAGATGTTAACCTGAATGGAAAATGCATCCAGAGCCAAGCTCATAGGAAAGGACTGCAAGGGAAGCACAATAAAGGACAGTCCCACTTCAAATCCACACAGATTTCCATTCGTCACCATCAGGAAACATAGTCACCTGTAAAGCAGAAGAAAGGCTGTGGGAATGAACACAAATACCTGTTAGGTCTCTTTAACCAGATGAAATGTGAGTCTGTAGCATCAGAGTGCATTAAAGCCAAGCGGCATGTTGTCCATTAAACAACAAGTTTTCAGATTGAGTTCTGATGGAACACAATACAGGTCTTGCATTGTTTTTATTCTTAACAGCACACACACACACACACACACACAGACACACACAGACACACACACACACACACTTGATTGGTAATGCCCGTCCTTAAGGCTTTGCTGCTTAAGGTGAATTGTATTCAGGTTTTGGTCCATGTTAAGATCCAGAACTTTTGACATCTTGTTTCTTTTGTAGCTCGTGCCGTTCACATCGCATGTTTTACGTTTCAGGAACATTTCCATACATAAAGATAAAGATAAGGATGTTGATGTGAAACAGACAGAAACCCGTGAAAGTAACGTTGCTTTAATGTGAGATATTTAAACATGACACCGAGCTGGATGGTAGATTAAGTGTTTCATTAACCACATGTTGGAGAAGAATCTGCTTTCATCTGCATCTGTATGTCGTTTGGATCCTTTATTATGTCGAATAACCGCAGAATTTTGGCAGATCCTTACAAATCCCTGGGATTCCGTTCACATCAGTATTATAAACAGCTCTTTGTTACACAATCAGACCTACAATAATGTTCTCCAAGAGGTTATGGTTTGTGTTTAACTGCAGCAAAAGTGTTCTAAATACTCAGATTTATTGGAAAGACCCAAGAAAGAAAAGTCACGCTGGCGTTAGTTAAAAATCAGTTTCTGTAGAATGTAATGGTTGTGCTGCCACCTAGTGTTTACAGCCAGGGATAACTGATCTGATCTAACACATCTGATTCACCAGAGCAGCTAATTAACCCCCCATCATGAGTGGTGTGTCCTGCTGCAATCCACCGCACATTTACTGAACTTTACTTCTGATATTAACTTTGCTTCTGCTCGGAAATCCAATAATACACGTGGAGGCTTGTCGTAACACATCGGGTGCCAAAATGATTGAATTTCATGAGCTAATTCCCTGCATATCAGGTGGGTTTAGCTGGTGATTAGTTGACTTATGTGGCCCTGATGAGACATCTGCGCTGTGAAGCGTGACAGTGATGCCCCTGCACATGTGTGAGGAGTAACTCGTCTTCTGTTACTAGTTATATTTGGATCTCTAATGTTCTGCTCTGCCAGCTTCAGGAATGCTTGGGGTTGCTATAAGGCTCTTCCTTCCCCTCTACTCTACTCAACTCTACTCTACTCTTCCCCCAGTCCCAGTGCCTGGACAGAGCAGTGTGCAGTAACACTGTCCACACTTCCTGACTTCACTGTCGTTGTTGTCCCTCTGAGCGATGGAGGACAGACCTCTACAGGTGCTGCACCTGGAAACCGCGCCGTATCCTGACCAGAGGCCCAGCACCGGCGGCCTCAGGAAAAGCGTCCGTGTTTTCCAGTATAAAAGGAACTACTTACAAAACTTCATCCAGAGTATCTTCTCCTCCATCGACCTGCGAGAACGTCAAGGCTGCACCATGGTGGTGGGAGGAGACGGGCGTTACTTCAACACCACCGCCATCCAGGTCATAGTGCAGATGGCTGCGGCCAACGGGGTAAGTCCTGTAGTATATTTGCTAAATGTGCAGTCTGACATACTGTAATACTTTTTATTATGCTGACGATCCTTTTAAATGATTAGCAAGAGTCAGGTGCAAGCTAACGGCAAACCGGTCTTAAATAGAGCTCGTTATGTAGATCTGCTTTTGTTGTTGTCTGCTGTCCAACAGGGATATTTGTTCTCGACACCTCTTCTGGGGTGGTGATATTTATAGAAAGGAAGATTGTAAATAAATTGTGGGTCGACTAGAAATGCTTTCTAATTTAGCCGCTCGGATTCCGCTGCAGTCGGAGAAACACGAGCGTAACGGCTGTGGTGTTAAAAATCCCCAGTGGTGCATCAATTAAAGGATATTTATTCAATACAAAGGTCACAGGTTAAAATACGGTTTCCTTCTGATGTGAATATAAATAACTTTCTCTACTATTTTAGTTGTCAGTATTAAATATTACAGACCTGAACGTTTAGAGCAGGACAAAAGAATCGTTATGAATCGTTATGTTAGTTGATATCTATCATCAGTTTGTTGACTAAAATCCTCTGCAGCTTGTTTTGTCCTCCGTTCCTTACCTGTCTCAGGTCGGCCGCCTGCTGATTGGTCAGAACGGCATCATGTCCACGCCGGCGGTGTCGAGCGTCATCAGGAAGTTCAAAGCGATCGGTGGGTTTGTTCTCACCGCCAGTCACAACCCTGGAGGACCGGATGGGGAATTTGGCATCAAGTTCAACATTGCTAATGGAGGTAAAATGATACCTGAGCATCAAATCGAAGATTTTTATTTAAAAAAAAATTGATATCCAATTACCAAAAATGTATCTGGCTCAAAGGGCCTGCACCCACGGCTGTGACGGATAAAATCTTCCAGATAAGCAGGAGTCTAGAGGAATACGCCATCTGCCCTGAACTCACGGTGGACCTGACAACACTCGGCAAGCAGAGTTTCGACCTGGAGAACAAATTCAAACCCTTTACAGGTTGGTGAGGGAATCTCTGCTGCCATAGATACTCTATACAGCCAAAAATATTGGACCGTCTGACCATCGCTCCCATTTGTGATCCTTCCCCAAACTGTTGGGACAAAGTGAGAACATTACAATTTCCCTTCACTGGGACTACAAACCCTGCTCCATCATGACAATGTCCCTGTGCACAAAGCAGCTCCATTAGGACGTGGTGAGGAGGTGAAGGTTAGAGTCAGACTCAACCCCACTGAACACAGACTGAACATCAGACCTCTGATCTCATTGATGTTCCTGTAGCTGACACAATCCAACATCTAGTGGAGAACCTTACAGGGTTGGGGTTAGAGAGCAGAGTGGAGTTTTTTTAATTCCTATTACAATACAGCAATTTTAGATCACAAATATAAAGATAATATTATATTAGGGGGGCACGGTGGCTTAGTGGTTAGCACGTTCGCCTCACACCTCCAGGGTTGGGGGTTCTATTCCCACCTCCGCCTTGTGTTTGTGGAGTTTGCATGTTCTCCCCGTGCCTCGGGGGTTTCCTCCGGGTACTCCGGTTTCCTCCCCTGGTCCAAAGACATGCATGGTAGGTTGATTGGCATCTCTGGAAAATTGTCCGTAGTGTGTGAGTGTGTGAGTGAATGAGAGTGTGTGTGTGCCCTGTGATGGGTTGGCACTCCGTCCAGGGTGTATCCTGCCTCGATGCCCGATGACGCCTGAGAAGTTTGGATAAGCGGTAGAAGATGAAACATAAAATATAGAAACATAAAGCGCAAGCCTGTGGAGTGATAACGTGACGCTTAACCTGTATAACGTTTTATAAATGCTCTCTGTCTCCTGCGCAGTTGAGATTGTGGACCCGGTGGAATCCTACGCCAACATGCTGAGGAACATCTTTGACTTTGCAGCACTGAAGGAGCTTCTGTCAGGCCAGAATCACATACGCATCCGTTTAGACGCCATGAACGGAGGTAGAAACTCTTCTGTCACAAACGTTCTCTTCTGTTAACCGTTATACAGACTACAGAGATGTGTGTTGTAGAATGTACAGCCAGGAGCTTCCAGATCTCACACTGGGAACAACAACCGTTTCTTGTGTAATTAGCATTCCTTTAAATTCAGTTCGTCTTTGTGAACATGTGCTGTATAATAATCCGTCTAGAAGGAGGGGCAGAGGTTTACTTTTCCAAGACTGGGTCATGTAGATAGAGTTCCCAGTAAATAATTAAAGGTGAGATAACTGACATTACACTGAAACCTGAGCAGGATTTCCCCTTTCACACAGGATCCCTGTCGCATTTACTGCACTCTAGAGCTGACATTTTAAAAAGCCACGGCAGATGGAAAGGGAGGGGGAGTTGGAGGGGGAGGCTGGGATGTGGAGGTTCATGTGGTCACTCATTTCACTAAACAAGATGCTATCACCGCAGAAATGTTTCTGTAACTGGGTCAGTTCTGATCTGATCACAGCAACACCAGCTGGAGTCCGGTGCCTGAACCTGGTTTGGTTTTGTTCTGCAGAATCGGTTCTCCCTGGACTCCTGACAGCTGTGTATGCTAATATTAAACACTATCGTTTAAAAAAACTGAAAGCTGTCAATCATCAACCACTACTGATGTTTATAGCGATATATATAGTAGTAATAAGTAGGACGAAGTCACGATAAGATAACTAGAGCTCATGTGGACCTCTTGTCTTCATGTTTGTCCTGAAGCGATTGGCCCGTATGTGAAAAAGATCCTGTGTGAAGAGCTGGGTTCTCCTGCCAACTCGGCCATTAACTGCATCCCTCAGGAGGACTTCGGCGGTCGGCTTCCAGATCCCAACCTGACCAACGCCGCAGATCTGCTGGAGACCATGAAGAGCGGCCAGTTTGACTTCGGAGCTGCGTTCGATGGTGACGGTGTGAGTATTTTTAGAGACATACACCACTATAGATCAGTGTCAGTACCCGCTGTAACTCAAACCCTCGTGTCTCTTTGTCTCCAGGACCGTAACATGATCTTGGGCAAAAATGGCTTTTTCATCAACCCCTCGGATTCGGTTGCTGTTATTGCGGCAAACATCTTCTGCATCCCTTACTTTCAGCACATGGGGGTGCGAGGCTTCGCCAGGACAATGTCCAGCAGCGCGGCACTCGACAAGTAAAGATAACTTTCATATAGCACGACGGGTTTTATCGTAGATATGGTGATCGGTGTGGTGAGCTGCAGTCACACTACCAGTTTGCTTTTGTATCTACTGGTGAAAATGCAGATTGGTGAGGATAAAAAAAAGGATTTCTTCACGTTTCAGCGTCTCTGCTCTCTGTCTTCAGCACAATGTGACAGAGCGATAGTGTGACTCGTCTTTAATCACACGTGTAGTTGTGATGGAACCCTGAGGCCGCAGTAACGTAACGCTCGTTCTCTGCAGTGTGGCGAAAGCAACCAAGATTCAACTGTATGAAACTCCAACTGGGTGGAAGTTCTTCGGAAAGCTGATGGACGCCGGTCGCCTTTCGCTGTGTGGAGAGGAGAACTTCGGCACAGGTAGATCAATGTAATGAGTGCTGTGAAGGCTTTATGTCTTCTGTCTTAAAACGGTGCAGTTGTAAAGAATAAGAGCATTAACATGCCGACACATGAACCGGCACACGATCGGCACTGTCACCTGAAGCCGGGTTTCCTGTTTTCAGGTGCGGATCATATCCGTGAGAAGGACGGGCTTTGGGCCGTGCTCGCCTGGCTCTCCGTTCTTGCTTTTAGAAAACAGAGTGTTGAGGAAGTCATGATAGATCACTGGAAAACCTACGGCAGGAACTACTATACCAGGTCTGGGGGGAAGAGGACCCTCATTTCTTTTCTAATTCATCACCTTAACTCACCTTCCCTGTGTGAAAGTCCCTCCTTCTTTACCTGCTAGGTATGACTACGAGGACGTGGAGATCGACGTCGCGGTGGACCTGATGCTGGATCTGGAGGTGATCATCACAGACAAGACCTTTGTGGGACAGAAGATCACGGTAGGAGAGAAAACCTACGCAGTGGAGAAAGCAGATAACTTTGAGTACAGCGACCCTGTAGACGGAAGCATCACACGGAACCAGGTGAAGTTTAACACACAAAACACGACGTCATACAGCTTCACTAATAAACATCTACATCTCCCTCTCCACAGGGACTGCGGATCCTGTTTAAAGGCGGCTCTCGTATTATTTTCCGTCTCAGTGGAACCGCGTCAGGAGCCACGATACATCTCTACGTGGACGGCTACGAGAAAGACGAAAACCAGCTATTACACGACCCACAGGTCAGTTAGGACACAGTTCTGTTCTGTGCTCCTTACATGTTCCTCACATTCCAGTCTTAGACACTTTACACAGACAAACATTGGATTATTGGCTGATTAATTATTTAGAAAACGGATAACGTTCATTCCATGATATGTTAATTAGAATAAAATCATGGTCATGTTAATAGAGGAAAATAGATGTTATTTATTTATGTTAATGTGTTTGTTGTTGTTCTTGTATGTAATGTATTATTAGCATTATTATTAGGTTCTACACACTACGCAGTTATTTTGGAACTCAGTCTAAAACCGTCGTTTTCTTTCTCTTTCATTTTCTTTCCCTCCTTTTCTTCCTTTCTTTTTTTACACTGACCTCAGGTGAAGTTATCTGACCTGCTGAACATCGCGCTCAACTTGTCTCAGCTGTGTGAAAGGACAAAGAGATCCGCTCCTACTCTCATTACATAATTATATATCTGTGGGGTTTTTTTGTCTAACTTTTTTAATAAAAATCACTTTTTTGGAAAAAAAAAAAAAAAAAAAAAATTAATAATAATGGCGTCTTGTATTTTGTACACGGTTGCTAAGCAACGGCAAAAGACGGTGGACTCGTGACACCTCGTCAAACGCTACAGCATCTAAATGTAAGAGAATGTTTGCAGTGTTTTACACACACACACACACACACACACACACACACACACACACACACACACACACACACACACAATATGACACAATGTAAAAGACTGTAATATCTTTTTATTGCATGTATCATGTGAATCACTTCTCCTTCCTGTTATCTGACTCGCTTCCAAATCCACACTGAAAACTAAAGCCGCTTCACAGCATCGTGTCTCGCAGTCGGTCGGACATCACACACAGGATTAAAGACACCGTGTGCGACCCGATGCCGAGGAAGCGTTCGAGGAGATGTAGGATCAGACAGACTGGAGTGGAAGTAATTAGAGATCCAGGGCTCTCAAGTTTTAAAGACAGGCGAGCGTGACATCTCCAACACCCCCCCCCCTAAATAAATAAATAAATAGATATAAACAAACAAACAAACAAACAATAATGGAGGAGTAAGGATCACTGACTGCAATTTAACCAAATACAAAGTATTTGTTTAGTTTCCATTTATTAAGTTGTGTGTGTGTGTGTGTGTGTGTGTGTGTGTGTGTGTGTGTGTGTGTGTGTGTGTGTGAGAGAGAGAGAGAGAGAGAGAGAGAGAGAGAGAGAGAGAGAGAGAGAGATTATGACTGGTGGTGTTTATTGTAAGTGTTTGTTACCTTTTTGGATCCTTTTATCATGTGTAATGTTGCTCCCATATAAAACAGTTCAGCACAAGCCCAGACATGTTTAGGGACATGATTGAGGACAATGTCCTGTCCAGAGACATGATTGAGGACAATGTCCCGTCCAGAGACAAACTGTTTCGTGTTGAGGTTTTGTTCACACCGACCATCGAAAATTCCCGCTCTAATGAATATGGGTTTTTTTCATTGGTTGTTGTGTTAAATCTTACCCAGATACAATAGTGCTATTTTCTGATGTTCGGATTTCTCCAGGAGAGACGCGCTTGGTTCCTGCCTGGTTTCCATAGAGACAGCGGTGCGGACTGATACATTTTGGGCGCTGCGGCTTATTAAATATATGATAAATAGTCCGTTTTTCTTCGTGACAAATACGATGTGTGACGGGAGAGCATGAGAAAAGACCGACATGAGGGACTGTCACGTTAATGTGGGACACTTGACAGCCCTGGAGATCTACCTGCTCCGTACAACAGATACAGAGGCCACGCCTCCCGATTCTGTTTATATTTCTGATTAAACACTAATTAAAATATTCTTAGACAGACAGTGTTGTATAGAACCAGAACTGCCCTGATATCTGCTGTATCTTGTCTGGATCATCTGCTGCTTTCTGCTCAGACACGGCAGCCCCTCCGGTCCCGGCACCGAGAGACCGGAACTGAGGGACGGCGAAGTGGACGAGCTGATGGTCAGACCGGAGCTCAGACACCACACCAAATAAATAACAAAGACATCAATCTTTCTGATCACGGAGTTACTTTAGCGAACTGGATCCGACAAAAGAAACAAAACACGACACGACAACCAGTGAAATAAAGAGAATTTTAATAATGTTGGAATGAATTTGACAAAGACGTCAAAAACAAGCACCAAACTGAAAGCACATGTTTGACTATTATTATTATTATTATTATTATTATTATTATTATGTCCAGATCGCTCACTTTTTACCTGCTGTGTCGATTCTGTGCAGAGGATAACAATGATAGAGATTTAACATAAAAATAGATTTAAAGGCAAAATGGAAACCGAGGCAATGAAGCTTGCAGCCTTGTAGGTGAAGTGAACTACAGCTATATGGTGTGACATAGGACTAGGGTCGCAAAGGGGCAGAAAGTTTAGGGTAAATTTCCACGGGAACTTAATCTGGGGAATTTTGGAAACATTCCAATTTGGAAACTTTACTGGAATTTATGGGAATATAGGGAAATTCATATAATTCATATTCATGCTAATAAGCAACTAGTTAAACGACCCTCAATGGCCCTCCAGTAAGCAGTGTGCTGCAAGATTTTTTTTTAACCACATTTAAGTTCCTTGTTATAGACAACTCTGCATTTTTTTTTTTAATTCCCAGTTTATTCCCATATATTCCCATTAATTCCCATGGAAAGTTTCCAGCCTTGAAAATTCCCAGAATTTTGCAACCCTATACTGTATATAACGTCACAAATGTTCACAAATATAATACATTTAACGTCAGCACTCATGTATGTCATATTATTGCGGTGTGGCTACAGAGAAACATCAGCACTTTCTTCCTCGACGTGTCTGACAGCGTCATTAATACGTATCTAGCTATCTGTTCCTACAGAACACACACAGGAACCGGAACCGATAAACCGGACCGTGTTCAGGAACTTGTCTTTGTACACAGTTATGACTTACACACCGACCGGGTCTCATTCTGTCCTGACGTGCTGTAGATAAACTGCCTTAAAAGGTACGACGGATGCTGTTTAATAAATTAAAACCATTTCGGTGTCCTCTGAGAAGCCACGTGTTAATTCATGTAGAATTGTATAGAGAGATCTGAACAAATTAAACATCTAGTGTGAAAGTTCATCAGGGAGAATTAATCTTCTAACCGTCCATGATTCTGACTCTGTAAGTGCTCAGAAGTCTGAAGATCTATTAAATTGAGTGAAGGGAACAAAAAAAAACAGTGGCGGCGACGTATAAGAAGATAGTTAGCGCTTTAGCCGCTGTGCAATAAACCGAGCTCTTCGCTGGACAAGAGACGCTCGAACACCTCCACCAGGCCTTTGAAGTCCACTCGGTCCTCCGGAGCGTGAGCCCAGCACCTCCGCATCTGTGTGTACACCTACAGAACGTGGACACGGTAAGAAGGTACTCGGGAGGACATGGTGACAATGTGGAGAAGGAGAATGTGCTTTACCATATCTGGGCACTGTGGAGGACAGGAAAGCCTCCACCCGTTTTCCAGAGACTTCACCAGTCGCGCCATCGTCATCTGACCGTGAGATCGGCCAATCGTGTTCAAGAACATCTTAGAGACAAGAAATGAAGGTGAGCTGAACTGCTGATGTGGCGAAGTTCGTTTATGTAACATGACAAGCTGCATTAGGGGAATGTTTCCTGTTAGCATTTAGCTGTTGTTTTACCTCAGGAGGACTCAGCTTGCGGTCGCAGTAGGTCATGAGCTCGTACAGCGTGACTCCGAAAGACCAGACATCTGAGGCTTTGTAGAACTTCCTGTGTATCAGACACTCAGGAGCGTACCTAGATAAACAGGTGGAGATCTTTATAGTTCAGGACGACCGTGGGGTTCAGTATGAGAAGGAGGAATGGAATGTCTGAGCACTCACCAGTACACCGGGCTGTCCTGCTCCTCCCTGACTGTGTAGTACTCCTCGTTGTCTTTGATGCTCTTGGTCAGGCCGAAGTCTCCGATCTTCACCAGCGTCTCGCTCTCCACCAGCACGTTACGAGCCGCCAGGTCTCTGTGGATGTAGTTCTGAGAGCCCAGGTACTCCATTCCCTACACACACACACACACACACACACACACACACACACACACAGGTCACATAGAGGACAGTTCCTACTCTGATATCTGAAGATGATGATGATGATGAAGACTTCAGTACCTGACAGATCTGGATGGCGTAGAGCAGCAGGCGTTGTTGACTTGTCTGAGCTTTGTGTCGGGGCAAATAGTCCTTCAGACTCCCAGCAGGGAGATACTCCATGATCAGCTTAATGGTTCTCCCACCTGACACACACACACACACACACACACACACACACACATTAATGCACACACAATAAACACATTTTTACCTTTATGTTTTCTTCTCCAAATAAACAGTAATAAAAATGAAAAGTGTGTGTGTGTGTGTGTGTGGTCTAACCCTCTTCAGTACAGATGCCTTTGTACTTGACGATGTTGTTGTGGTAAAGCTCTCTCATGGTGTTGATTTCTCTCCTCAGGTTGCTGGTCTCAGGTCCTTCGCTCTCTGACTTCAGTGACTTGACAGCGACCATCTGCCCGCTGTGGTCTCCGTGTGGGTCGTACAGACACAGCTCCACCTTCCCGAAGTGACCCTGCGGCACACAGCGACACACTTACACACTCACACTCTGTAGCTTGGTGAAAGCACGGGTTAAGAACCCTTAGTTACTGAAGTGTGTGTGTCACTCGTCAGCCCAGCCGTACCTCTCCCAGGTCCCGGATGGTCCTGAGGAACCTGCTCTCGAACAGCGTGGGGTCGATCTCCTGCACAGGAGCACTGCCTGGGACCATCGCTGGGTCTGAGGAGAAATGAAAGAAGAAGGCATGAGGAAGGAGTTTGTATGTCACAAGGCAGCCGCTGGTGTGAAGGCTTCGTGTGATTATCTCCGCTCACTTTGCTCCTTGATGTGGTCCAGTTCTCGCACTATGGCTCTGAAGAACGGTCGCTTTCTGGGGTCGTAGTTCATGCACTGGGTGATGAGCTCGGCCAGTTCGCTGCAGTCAGGAATCACCAGCGTGCCCTTGGCTTCGTAGAACCATTCCTTCTGCTCACACACACACACACACACACACACACACACACACACACACACAAACACACACACAATGTGTTTAAATATCTGTTAATAAAAATGAAGTAAACACTCAGATCTGGTGTTAGCGGTGAGACTGAAGCACCTCAGCACGTTTCTTGTCCCTGAGCGGCACTTCTCCGTTGTAGCAGATCTCCCACAGCGTCGTCCCAAAGCCCCACTTATCTGCAGCCACGTTCTGCGCTTTAAGGTTCTTCACACACTCTGGGGCGATCCACGGGATCCTATCGATACACTCTGTCACCACACACAGCAATGATTACAATTATTACACCGATTTTTATAAAACCATATGTCATGTAAATGCCTGATCCCATCAGTCCACTGTGGGTGTGTCACAATCCACACACATCATTAATACTGTGGTCAGTCCACTGTGGGCGTGTCCCAATCCACACACATCATTCACTACGGTCATCAGTCCACTGTGGGCGTGTCCCAATCCACACACATCATTCACTACGGTCATCAGTCCACTGTGGGCGTGTCCCAATCCACACACATCATTCACTACGGTCATCAGTCCACTGTGGGCGTGTCCCAATCCACACATCATTAATACTGTGGTCAGTCCACTGTGGGCGTGTCCCAATCCACACACATCATTAATACTGTCATCAGTCCACTGTGGGCGTGTCCCAATCCACACACATCATTTACTACAGTCATCAGTCCACTGTGGGTGTGTCCCAATCCACACACATCATTCACTACGGTCATCAGTCCACTGTGGGCGTGTTCCAATCCACACACACCATTAATACTGTCATCAGTCCACTGTGGGCGTGTTCCAATCCACACACATCATTAATACTGTCATCAGTCCACTGTGGGCGTGTCCCAATCCACACACATCATTAATACTGTCATCAGTCCACTGTGGGCGTGTCCCAATCCACACACATCATTTACTACAGTCATCAGTCCACTGTGGGCGTGTCCCAATCCACACACTGTATGTATTGTGTCCTGTACATATGTGTTCGTGTAATATTATAAGCTCAGCTCTTCGTTACCTTCTCGGTTGAGCGTAGTGATAGAGACTCCTGGGTTGCTGAGCTTTATGAACGGAGCTTGTTGTCCATTCAGACCGTCTTTTGCTAGCAGGATGTTCTTTGTGCACACATAGCCATGGACGAGCTTCTTGTCCTCCTGAAGGAGAAAACATAAGCATTTATAAATCATATTAAAAAGAAATGCCTTTTGGACAAGAAGACAATTTGGACCTAGCGAATACATTCGCTGCCATAATGTTTTGTCTCACCAGATAGCTGAGGATGCTAGCGAGCTGCTCGGCGACCTGAAACTTCCAGGACGGCGTGAGTTTGGCGTGATGAGCACGCATGAACAGATCCAGAGGCCCGTGCTGCACAAACTCCTCCACCATGATGACTGAGGAAGACAAACAGCACAATTGGTTAAGCTGCGTTTTCTCAAATCCTGGAGAATGTGCATGTTATCCTGTGGCATGTGGAGACACTTACTGTCCATGCTGTGCATACAGATGCCGTACAGACGTGTCATGTTTTTGTGCGAGATGTGACGCATCTGACTTACGGTTTCCAAAAAGACCTGTTTAAAAAAAAACGAAACATTCGTCACGTCTCACTGTATCGATGTTTATCTGTCTCACGTGAAAACATTCTATAGAACAGAAGTCCTTTCCTGCCTGAGCTCAATTTCTCTGACTATGAGCACAGGTCCATCACACACACACGCACACTTACTGATACGTCCTTATGTCCTGCTCCGATCACCTTCAGGACCACAGGAATGTCCTCAGTGCTGAAGCTGATCAGATTGTCCTCATCGCCCTTTAGAGTCAGCGTGCCTGAATAAATGTTCGTATGAGTTCCTTTCCCCAGATGCTTGTCCTGTAGAGCACAGAGAGAAAGAGGACAGAGAGAGGAAAGAGTGTGTGAGAGAGAGAGAGAGAGAGAGAGAGAGAGAGAGAGAGAGAGAGAGAGAGAATGCAGAGATTCAGTGACTCTGTGATTGATTCAATGACTGATTCAGTGACTCTGTGGTTGATTCAGTGAATCTGTGGTTGATTCAGCTACTCTGTGATTGATTTAGCGAATCTGTGGTTGATTTAGCGAATCTGTGGTTGATTTAGCGAATCTGTGGTTGATTCAGCTATTCTGTGATTGATTCAATGATTCTGTGATTGATTCAATGATTCTGTGATTGATTTAGTGACTGATGCAGTGACTCTGTGATTGATGCAGTGACTCTGTGACTGATGCAGTCACTCTGTGACTGATGCAGTCACTCTCTAATTGATTCACTGACTCTGTGATTGATTCACTGACTCTGTGATTGATTCACTGACTCTGTGATTGATTCACTGACTCTGTGCCTGAAACAGATCTCAGGATCAGGGTCATATAAAGGGTTAATAAAGAAAAGTGGGTCAGTTCCAACCTGTATGATGTCCTCTTTGTTAATTCGTTGGAAGACCAGCTGGCTGCTCAGGGAGGGTGGAGTTGTGGAGTCTGGTCTTGTCAACACCAGGAGATTAGACAGCTCTGAAAAACAAAACGGTGCAAAAGAAACAAAAGATCAGAAGCAGCAACAAAACACACATATAAAATAGAAGAAAAAGAAGGAGCTGTAAGGAGAATATAACACACACACACACCACCCTCACTGAGACACACACACACCACCCTCACTGAGACACACACACACCACCCTCACTGAGACACACACACACCACCCTCACTGAGACACACACACACCACCCTCACTGAGACACACACACCACCCTCACTGAGACACACACACCACCCTCACTGAGACACACACACCACCCTCACTGAGACACACACGCCACCCTCACTGAGACACACACACACACACCACCCTCACTGAGACACACACGCCACCCTCACTGAGACACACCCACACCACCCCTCACTGAGACCCACACACACCACCCTCAGCTGAACACAGCACCCTCACTGAGACACACACACACCACCCTCACTGAGACACACACACCACCCTCACTGAGACACACACACACCACCCTCACTGAGACACACACACACCACCCTCACTGAGACACACACACCACCCTCACTGAGACACACACAGCACCCTCACTGAGACACACACACACCACCCTCACTGAGACACACACACCACCCTCACTGAGACACACACACCACCCTCACTGAGACACACACAGCACCCTCACTGAGACACACACACACCACCCTCACTGAGACACACACACACCACCCTCACTGAGACACACACACACCACCCTCACTGAGACACACACGCCACCCTCACTGAGACACACACACACCACCCTCACTGAGACACACACACACCACCCTCACTGAGACCACACACACCACCCT
Organism: Tachysurus fulvidraco; assembly: GCF_022655615.1. NCBI lineage: Eukaryota > Metazoa > Chordata > Actinopteri > Siluriformes > Bagridae > Tachysurus > Tachysurus fulvidraco. The sequence continues at coordinate 18,294,510 of NC_062518.1, forward strand.
CACTGAGACACAACACACCACCCTCACTGAGACACACACACACACCCTCACTGAGACCACACACAGCCACCCTCACTGAGACACACACACACCCACCCTCACTGAGACACACACACACCACCCTCACTGAGACACACACACACCCTCACAGAGAACCCACCCACCCTCCACTGAGACACAAACAACCCTCACTGAGACACACAAACGCACACCACCCTCAATGAGACACACACACCCACCCTCACTGAGACACACACACACACCCTCACTGAGCACACACACACCACCCTCACTGAGACACACACACACACGCCACCCTCACTGAGACAAACCCACACCACCCTCAATTAGACACACCCACACCCTCACTGAGACACCCACACACCACCCTCACTGAGACACACCACACAGCACCCTCACTGAGACACACACACCACCACCCTCACTGACGACACACACACCACCCTCACTGAGCACACACACACGCCACCCTCACTGAGACACCACACACCACCCTCACTGAGACACACACAAGCACCCTCACTGAGGACACACCACACACAGCACCCTCACTGAGACACACACACACCACCCTCACTGAGACACACACACACCACCCTCACTGAGACACACACACACCCCACTCACAGAGACACACACACACTAGACCCACACACCACCCTCACTGAGACACACACACACCACCCTCACTGAGACACACACACACCACCCTCACTGAGACACACACACACCACCCTCACTGAGACACACACACACCACCCTCACTGAGACACACACACAGCACCCTCACTGAGACACACACACAGCACCCTCACTGAGACACACACACACCACCCTCACTGAGACACACACACACCACCCTCACTGAGACACACACACACCACCCTCACTGAGACACACACACACCACCCTCACTGAGACACACACACACCACCCTCACTGAGACACACACACCACCCTCACTGAGACACACACACACCACCCTCACTGAGACACACACACACCACCCTCACTGAGACACACACACACCACCCTCACTGAGACACACACACACCACCCTCACTGAGACACACACACACCACCCTCACTGAGACACACACACACCACCCTCACTGAGACACACACACACACCACCCTCACTGAGACACACACACACCACCCTCACTGAGACACACACACACCACCCTCACTGAGACACACACACACCACCCTCACTGAGACACACACACACGCCACCCTCACTGAGACACACACACACCACCCTCACTGAGACACACACACCACCCTCACTGAGACACACACACACCACCCTCACTGAGACACACACACACCACCCTCACTGAGACACACACACCACCCTCACTGAGACACACACACACCACCCTCACTGAGACACACACACACCACCCTCACTGAGACACACACACACCACCCTCACTGAGACACACACACACCACCCTCACTGAGACACACACACACCACCCTCACTGAGACACACACACACCACCCTCACTGAGACACACACGCCACCCTCACTGAGACACACACGCCACCCTCACTGAGACACACACAGCACCCTCACTGAGACACACACACACCACCCTCACTGAGACACACACACACCACCCTCACTGAGACACACACACACCACCCTCACTGAGACACACACACACCACCCTCACTGAGACACACACACACCACCCTCACTGAGACACACACACACCACCCTCACTGAGACACACACACACCACCCTCACTGAGACACACACACACCACCCTCACTGAGACACACACACCACACTCTCTGAGAGACACACACACCACCCTCACTGAGACACACACACACCACCCTCACTGAGACACACACAGCACCCTCACTGAGACACACACACACCACCCTCACTGAGACACACACACACCACCCTCACTGAGACACACACCCCACCCTCACTGAGACACCCACACAGCCACCCTCACTGAGACACACACACACCACCCTCACTGAGACACACACACGCCACCCTCACTGAGACACACACACACACCCCCTCACTGAGACACACACGCCACCCTCACTGAGACACACACGCCACCCTCACTGAGACACACACACACCACCCTCACTGAGACACACACACACGCCACCCTCACTGAGACACACACACACCACCCTCACTGAGACACACACACACCACCCTCACTGAGACACACACACACGCCACCCTCACTGAGACACACACGCCACCCTCACTGAGACACACACGCCACCCTCACTGAGACACACACACACCACCCTCACTGAGACACACACACCACCCTCACTGAGACACACACACACCACCCTCACTGAGACACACACACACCACCCTCACTGAGACACACACACACCACCCTCACTGAGACACACACACCACCCTCACTGAGACACACACACACCACCCTCACTGAGACACACACACACCACCCTCACTGAGACACACACACACCACCCTCACTGAGACACACACACACACGCCACCCTCACTGAGACACACACGCCACCCTCACTGAGACACACACACACACCACCCTCACTGAGACACACACACACACCACCCTCACTGAGACACACACGCCACCCTCACTGAGACACACACACACACCACCCTCACTGAGACACACACACCACCCTCACTGAGACACACACACACCACCCTCACTGAGACACACACGCCACCCTCACTGAGACACACACGCCACCCTCACTGAGACACACACGCCACCCTCACTGAGACACACACGCCACCCTCACTGAGACACACACACACCACCCTCACTGAGACACACACGCCACCCTCACTGAGACACACACGCCACCCTCACTGAGACACACACACCACCCTCACTGAGACACACACACCACCCTCACTGAGACACACACACGCCACGCCCCCTTCTCAGGATAGACAGACATTTGATCAGGATTTTGTGAATTTTTCGAGAGCTCTACCTCGAGGCTGAGGAGGACAACCTCGTCCCAGTTTCAGGGTGATGTTGTCCGTACTTAGACAGTGACCACACAGACGGTCAGTCAGCTCCCTCAGGGTCGGCTTCTCCACGTCCGTCCCACACAGACGAAATCCTCCATCCGTCCTCTCGATCTGAAAGTTCTTGAAGGTCTTGATGATCTCACCGGAGACATCTCTCTGGATAACACAAGTCCATGAGGACAACATAAACATCTGATGTACAAGATAGGATCGAAGGGATGGCTAATGAGAAAGCAACTATATAAATAAATAAAGGAGATACGCTTTGTTTATGTAGATCATTTATAATTAACGTTAAAGAAAACAGACAATCTGGTGTTCTGGTGAACGTGAAGCGTTGTGTAACCTCGTTGCAGATGACAGTGAGCAGGATGTGGTCGTAATGTGCGCAGCTCCAGCGCAGGATGTACATGCCCTCCTCATAGCCTTCCTGTTTCAGCTTATGAACAGCGTACTCTGTGCTGCAGGAGACACGGGGCATCACGTCATCACCTGCCCACTGTGACATTTACATTAAAGATAAAAGTCAGGGTCTTTACCTGATAGGACCGTGACATCCCTCACGTAGGTTGGTTTCTACGTAGTCTGGAGCGACCTCAGTGCACAGGTAGTGATGTGCGTCTACAGCCAGCCTGAAGTAACCGTCTATCAGGCTGGCGAAGGCCAGGGCCTTGGCACGACCTTTGAAGTGCACTTCCTGTTAGGGACGAACACACATGACCTACACATCTAATACT
>NC_062518.1:18300796-18325796 GCF_022655615.1 Tachysurus fulvidraco
ATGGATCATCTTTCACTACAGAAAAACACAATAACAAATATTCGAATTCCCCTCCAGGTGGCAGAGTTAGATTAGATTAGAGTAGATTTCTGAGCGTCTAACAAATGAACTCATGTGGAATCTGACTGGACCGGACGGTCAGGTCTGGTGTCTGCTGTAGGTTTGTCATTATTTTATCCACAGTGACCTTGTGTATAACACAGAGATGTTAAAGATCTGTGTGAAGGATCTGCTGCAGCTTTAACCACTAACCTGTTCCTCTACATCCAACAACACAACACAACACACAACTCAACCAAACAGAAAAGTGAGAAAAAGGAAGTAAACAGACCACAGAATCCAAACAAAACTTAAGTAGGAAGCAGAGAAACGAAACTCAAACAGGAGGAGGAGGAGCTGAGGAGACGTGACGAAGACGCCTGGAATGAAGATGATGAGGAAACACTCAGCACTGGGCTTGTTTAAACACCTCCCGTCTGTAGGTGTAGAGCGCTCTGTACTCGCTGTCGTCAACTAATCCTGTAAAACTTCATGTTCCTGGTTAAACACAAACCCAGGGCCTGTCTATGCTTGTTGCCATGGTTACATTTGTGTTACACTGTTGTGTTAGGCTGTTGTGTTGCATTGATTTCAGGTGGTGGGTTTTACACTGGTTCTGTTTGTGTTACACTTTTGTGTTGTATTTACGTGTTAAACTGTAAAGACTTGTGTGTGTTATACTGTTGCTACGTCCGTGTGTTATACTGAGACGATGTGTGTGTGTTATATTGTTAACAGTTACATACTTGTTGCGTTGTTTTTGTTACACTGCACTTTTCTGGCCACGACCTACAGAATCATTAATGCTGCGATCTGATTGGCTCTGTAACATAAACAGATGTTAGATAACGTGGTTTGTTCTATTAAGTCTCACCTCAGGAGACACGATCTGCCACTTAATGCCTCCGGTTCCGGAGACGAGAATTCGGCGCTGAGCGCCGTCCCCGCCCACTTGTCCCGACAGAACCTGGTCGTTCTCGTAGATGCTGAAGGATAAGGGCTCGTACACCTCGCAGCCAAAGTGGCTGGTCAGAGTCTCCAGCGTGGAAATGTACTTGACCTTCAAGTCCTGTATGTTGATGCTGTTGTTCAGCACCATGTTGTCGTTGAACGATTCCAGGAACGACTTAAAGACGTTGGAGATGCGCAGGCGTGTCAGCAGGTTCCTCTGAGAGATCGATTGCTTCAGACTCACCGGGATATAGTTCTTATACCTAGAGGACGAGACGGAGACCGGGTCATGTGACGACATCCGACGGTCAAGATAGTTTTCAGTTCTATTTGATTTCTATTTTAATCAGATTTCTGAGGTAATGCTCCATTATATATGAGATTAGATCTTACAAAAACAAACTTTTTTCACTATTATTATGATAATAAAAAATTATTAATAAAATCTTATATTATTTTTATATTCTTAATATTTATTATTAACATTTGTTAACATTTCTAATTACTATAAAATTTTATTATTTTGCTATTATTATTATTATTATTATTCTAAAATGAATTATTTTAACTTTGTGGTTTTTGTACTTTTTAACTCCAGAATTCTTTCATACTAAAGAACTTACTTGAATTTCTTAGACAATTCCCGCGCAGGCAGGTTTCTGCCCATGGCATCGTGGGTAATCGCCATCACGGCCATTCCCAAACACTCGTTCTCGATGTGCTGAACTTCTTCCTCGTTCTGACAGCTGCGGAGTGTGAGCGAGCTGCTCTGGAAATCACACTGACTCTAAAAATTTAAACACAAACCTTGATTTAAACCCTTTGCAACTCCAGCGCGCACACACACACACACACACACACACATACACATTCCAAAAGCTCCCTGCTATGTATATTTAATAACACAGTTATAAACACATCAGCGCGGCGTACCTGTGCATACAGGTAGGTAAGTGAGGGCGAGTCCAGGAGCGCCGTCCCTTGGTTTCCTGCGTGTTTGAGGCTGTGACGCGCCACAGCTGGAGTGTCTTTATTCGTCCCATGCCAGTTAGTGAAATAAAACCTACAACACAACATCAAAAGCATTACATTGATTCTGACTACAGTATTAGTGTTTACACACACACACACACACACACACACACACACACACACACACACACACACACACACACACACACACACACACACACACACCTCATGCGATAGTGCAGCCTGAGCCTGGTCGTCTCGTCTACATGGAACACATGATTCGGAGGAAACCAAATCCTGCTCTTTTCATCGTACAGAGAAAACAGACTGCTGCATAACGGAGACAGACCTGAAAAAATATAAAAAAATATTATCTGCATATTTATACAAATATCAAGCTTTTCCTTGTGCAGACTGACAGGGGGGTGGAGCTTAAACTGATAGTGTGACATCACTACCAGCTTTCTCGACACTAAGCTCATTTCTGATCTCTGATATCGTGCTCCATCTTTTCGTGTACGTTCTGTCACGAGTTCAGACGGCTGGAACTCACCCAGCTTCTTGGCGGCTTCGGTGCACAGCTGCTCAGCCGAGTGACGTCCTTTCAGGTAGATGATCTGCTGCGTATCTGCCAGGTAAAAGTGCACCTCCAGTCCAGGCAGGATCACAGAGGACATCAGCTGTGATTTCTTCCTCCTCTGCAGCTTCCCCAGGATCTGACAGCCTACGTCCATTTCCACAACGTTCACGCCGCAGTCTGAGGAGAAACGTCAAACCACTCAGACTGTTACACGCGACGTCACGTTTCCAAAATCCTCACGTTTAGATTTTACCAGATTTTACCTGGATTATTTACTTCGTTTCAATCTGGCAACCCTGCAAACAAGTATCATAATCTCGTATCATATATCGTGTAATCTCATAACATACTTTCTAATCTGGTCATATATTGGTCCAATCTCAGTTCTGTTTTACCAGAATTACTAATCTCGTAAATTTCAACTGTTGTGGCACATGTTTAACTCTCATAATCAATCAATCAATCAATCAATCAATCTATCAATCTATCTATCTATCAGATTTAATCCCAGATATGAAACACAGGTGACCTTTAATACAATAATATATAACACCACTTAAAGATATAAGAACAACAACAACAACAACAACAATAATAATAATAATAAAAGTAATTAAGAAAAAAGAATTTACAGCAGTTTTTAATAAAAATATCCACTTTAATGAGAGAAATTAAAATCATAATCTTTATAATTATCTAAATAACATGATTATATTCACTACTACAGGCCAGTTTCTATACAGAATTATGAAACTCCACAGATTAAATTATCCATTTTATTCGTCACTCATGTTAACAAACGGGTAATAAAGACTTACAGGAAAACAATCAGGGCTCCGTCTTAAACCGCCTGACATCCCTACAGAGTGTGACTATCTAGTGCACTAGCCTAGTGTTAGTTAAACGCCACAGAAGGCGCCCTAGAGTAAGTGACACTGAGGTAGCGAGCGGATTGGAACACAGCCATGTAAAAAACCACCGTGGATGAAGGCAAATGTCGAGAACAACTTACCAGTGACGCTTTGTTTACGTCAGCAGAGCTTTAAAAACACCGCTGACTTCAAATAGACATAGAAACGACACCGTTTAATGGCGAATATTTGTGTTCTTCGTTGTCGTTTGTCTGTCTGTAAACCCCATGTTAGCACACAGCTTAGCTTCCTAGTAAATCCACTGAGTGGTTTCTGGTAAACGACTCACCGAGCAGCTCGAACCCGATTGGCTGTTCGGGACAGCCGTGTGGTGACGTCAGCCCCCCCCCCCCTCCTTATGATTTGTCCGGGAAGTCGTTGAGTCATTTGATTCGGCTCATCGATAAGTGTCGACACTATCAGCTCCCAAACGACTCATTGCGTTTCTGTCTGTCTGTCTGTATTTCTGCTTGTGTGTCTGTCTTACTATCAGTCTGTTTGTCTCACTGTTTTTCTTTATTCAAACAAATATAGCATTCAAAACTGTCTCACTGTTTGCTTCACTGTCAGTCTACCTGTATCACACTCTTCTGGTGTGTGTGTGTGTGTGTGTGTGTGTGTGTGTGTGTGTGTGTGTGTGTGTGTGTGTGTGTGTGTGTGTGACTGTCTGCTTCACTGTCAGTCTACCTCTATCACACTCTTCTAGGGTGTGTGTGTGTGTGGTGTGTGTGTGTGTGACTGTCTGTTTCACTGTCAGTCTACCTGTATCACACTCTTCTCGTGTGTGTGTGTGTGTGTGTGTGTGTGTGTGTGTGTGACTGTCTGCTTCACTGTCAGTCTACCTCTATCACACTCTTCTAGGGTGTGTGTGTGTGTGTGTGTGTGTGTGTGTGTGTGTGTGACAGTCTGTTTCACTGTCAGTCTACCTGTATCACACTCTTCTTGTGTGTGTGTGTGTGTGTGTGTGTGTGTGTGTGTGTGTGTGTGTGTGTGTGTGTGTGTGTGTGTGTGACCCTTCGCACCCTGGACACAACCTCTTTCAGCTCCTCCCTTCTCTCAGGTGCTACAGAACTCTGTTCACTAAAACTCCCAGACACAGGAACAGTTTCTTTCCCCAGACAATCACCCTGATTAACACCTCACCATCATTATATTCACTGCTTCATATTTATAAGTGCTGCATTATCAGGACTGCCAGTCATCACATCATCTGTATATATTACACACACTACTGCTGCTGTATATTGTACTAAAGTATAATATTACACAATATTGTTATTTACACTCTCATACTTTATGTACAGAACTGATCTGTTATATATTCTGTATTATAGTGTTATTTATGTGTGTATTGCATAGTATATTGTTATTTATGTGTGTATTGTATAGTATAGTGTTATTTATGTGTGTATTGTATAGTACAGTGTTATTTATGTGTGTATTGTATAGTATAGTGTTATTTATGTGTGTATTGTATAGTATAGTGTTATTTATGTGTGTATTGTATAGTATAGTGTTATTTATGTGTGTACTTTTGAGAGTCACAAAACAGCTGGAACCCAATTCCTTGTGTGTGTCAACATCAACACACTTGGCCAATAAACCTGATTCTGATTCTGATCACACATTTATTATCTACACATCTGCAGCTCAACACCGACACTGTAGGAACACTGACGCTTTACCTCTAAAACAGGTCACTGTCCCTTTAAGACGCGCTGCAGAAGGAAACAGGAAGTTGTGTGTCATGAACATTTAACACAAAGAAACAAAAACGAAAGAAATTGTGTGACATGGCGGGGATTAAAGGTGAATATTTAAGTCCAGATAATCACTTTATATGTCTATTAAATAGCCCTAATGACATAGTGAGACTTTAAGTTAAATCTAAGTTTATTAAACTCTCAGAGTGACGCGCGTGTGTGTGTATGTGTGTGTTTGTGTGTGTTTGTGTGTGTGTAGAAATGTTTAGAGTTATTATAGAGTTTATGATACACTGGAGACTGAACACATTCAGATGTGTTGGTTTTGGTGACCAGAGATGGAGCTCGTCATGGATTAACATTATAAACTAATCCGTTATTAACACTTTAGAGATTTTGGAGTAAAATTTGCAAAACATTAAAAAAAATCAAGTTTTTGTGACGTTAAAAGTTGTCACGGTTATTTGTATGTGCTCTGACACGATGTAGCCTGTAGGGGGCAGCATACACACGGGTTTTAACCTGCAGCACAAACGTCACAATAGTTCTGTTTGTATACAATAATGACGCTGTCTCTCTTCCAGCTCTGGTCAGTTTGTCCTTCAGTGGTGCCCTCGGACTGACCTTTTTGCTTTTGGGCTGTGCTTTGGAGCAGTATGGGTACGTTACCTGTAGTCTCTCTGTGTACAGTATCCCAGAACATGTGACTTTTTATTTTTAACCCAGTGTGTGTTTGTGTATTTGGACTATTTTAGCGTCTACTGGCCTCTGTTCGTGCTGATGTTCTACGTGATCTCGCCGTTGCCGTACTTCATTGCCAACAGGTGCGGCGATGATACTGATTCCTCAAGCAATACGTGCAGGGAGCTCTCACATTTCCTGACCACGGGGATCGTGATCTCGGCGTACGGGCTACCTGTCGTGCTGGCTCGAACAGAAGTGGTAAGACGACACTTTAACAACATTTTACATCAGTCTTCTCCATGTGTCATACCTCCGTGCTCGTTATTTTGAATGGTTACAGATGCATTAGAATCACTTAGTAACATTTGGAATCAAAGTCAAATGACTCTTGGTCCAAATTCAAATCATTCATGCATTGTATAATGTTACAACATGAATAATCAATTTTATTTGACTCAGATACTGGAAAAAGTCTTAATAACACTGATACAGAATAGTCTGTGAATCAATGACACACTGTATCATTTGTTGCGAATCAAATCAATGACATTGTATCATTTGTGCGAATCAAATCAATGACACATTGTATCATTTGTTGCGAATAAAATCAATGACACACTGTATCATTTGTTGTGAATCAAATGAATGACACACTATATCATATGTTGTGAATCAAATTGGAATTTGTATGCGTAAAGCATGAAATAACAATGTGAATCAATATCCAGAGGATCTTTGTCATCAGTTTCTTTTTATGTTTCATATACAGGCCACACTGTCATCTGTGACTCATCATTCACTGATCTGACTCACTAACTCACTGACTCCTCTCCTGTCTTTAAACAGATCAGATGGGGAGCCTGTGGCCTGGTGATGGCAGGAAACAGTGTCATCTTCCTCACCATCCTTGGTTTCTTCCTGGTGTTTGGTGGCAGCGATGACTTTAGTTGGGAGCAATGGTAAAGTCGTGACCGGCGACGGGTTGCCAGATTGACAAGGCTTCCTAACGTCTGCTTTTGTAGAGGGGAGGGAGTGGGTGCAATACGGGAACATTAAGGCTGAGCTTCATTAGTATCGTTAATGGAAGTGTTGTTGAGTTGAAGAAAGAAGGAGCTTCAGTGTCTCACTTGTGTCACGACTCTCGACTTATGTCGACACACTAGACATAAATTCCTGGGAGGGATAACGGATGTGAAAAAATAATGCACTCACTTCACGCTAGATTCATAATCAACACTATTTTCAAATAATTGCTTAAATATTCGTATTCTTGTTATTGTCACACTATATACACCTTTGCTGACTTTAAATGGTTTAAAACACCTAGAACTTTCCAGATCAACCCCCCAAAAAGCTACAGAAATTTGGGTACATTAATTTACAAAAAAAAAAAAAAAAAAGGAAACACACGTGATGACGTAAAGCATAAAGGATCTCTGTGTGAAGACAAAGCTTCTGTCATATCAATATGTCAAAAGAAAAAAAAATCTGGACCCCTCACTGCCCTTTAGCTATAAAGAACTCTTTTATAACTTATAATTCAGACGTTTGGCTTAACAAAGCTTCTCATTTAGGCTTATTATTAATAATCTATTCACATGTTCTTCACCACGACACACAGCTCGGGCTTGTGGTTAATGGCCCTCCTTCTGAATGTAAAGATAAATGACCCGTCTCTGTCTAGCTTCAGGCTGCTATTCCAGTTTCACCTTTGTTTAACTCTCATCTTTCCTATGACAATGCATCATATTCGAGTGACTCTGATTCAGAACGGTCAGTGCATCTCTTTAATACCAGGATAGCATTTCAATGCCTGTCACACAAACAATTATTCACTGTTTAAAATGACTCTCTGATGATTTAATAACAGACCAATTTGCATGTACACGGTCTCCGAATCATTTGCTTGTGAAATTCAGATTCAGAATCGTTTGCATTTGATTCACTCGAATGTATTCACCTCACACAACTGACAGGTAGTAAATTATAACCCGTCCATATCGCCGACATCAACCAAACTAATTCTACATCTTTAACTCGTTTATCCTGACCTAGACCTTAAAGCCTTTATCGTTCTGTATTTACATAAAAACTAATAAAGCTCAAGCCTTCCTCCCTCATCATCATCGTGTATTTAATGAAAACCGAGAAGGAATATTGGAGGGAAAAGCCATAGATATTGATATGTTTAATTAAAATAGCCTGGGTGTTATATCTCATATATATATATATATATATATAATTTTTTTTTTCTTAACCACAGTTCAATGTCCTCTGTGTGTGTGTGTGTGTGTGTGTGTGTGTGTGTGTGATAGTAAGCAATAAAGCTCTTGTATATTGATGTTTGTTTTCTTTCTATTACTGCTGGGAGGTTCGTTACTGATCATAATTCTACTGATTAGCAGCCGGACAGGAAAAATATGGCACTGTGTTAAAGCCGATCTTCTGCACAGAAAATATTGACTTTTTTTTTTTTTTACATCCAGCTCCTGTATTTGAGAAACGTTTTCTTTCACTTTAAATTCTCCACCCACATGTGGGAACATGTATTTCTGAGCTAAAAACTGCAGCATGAAACATAAAACCAGCTTCTGTGCAACCCACACACACACACACGCACGCACACACACACACACACACACACACACACACGCCGATGGTCCTACTGAGGTTTGCTTTTCTCCTGTGTTTTTACCTACATTTGAATCTGCACTGATATATATCATTGTCGTCATCATCATTATCATCAGGCAAAAGTAAGATCGGGCCGTTACTCCAGACGTGACACCTTCATAACACGCTCTACAGTTACTCTCTGAAATCTAGTACATTTAAGGGTTCTCCCGTTTGTTCCTCTTTAAGGAGATTTAAAAAGGTGTGTGTGTGTGTGTGTGTGTGTGTGTGAGAGAGAGAGAGAGAGAGAGAGAGAGAGAGAGAGAGAGGCAGGCTCTTCAGCATACATCATGTAGTAGGAGGTGAAGATTTGACTATACAGAAGAACTGTGTGCAATAACATTATAGAGGACATTTATACAGATATTGTAAAATAAATTGGAAGAGAAAGGAGATAAGAAAAAGAACACAGCAAAATAGAAGAGAAATAAAGTAAAAGTAAGAAAAAAGGAAGCACACAATAGGATAGAAAGAACAAAAAAAGAAGGGAAAATAAAAAAGAAAAATTAAAAAGGAAAAGAAAAAAGAAAGACAGCAAAAAAGGAAGAAGAAGAAAGGAAATCGTTCATCCATCCAATGGCTTTAAACCATATTTACATTCCTGATTTTACTGTTAACGCTGCAGGTCCACACACACACACTCCAGCAGTTTAAACCCCTCTTTTTGATATTATCCAACAGCTCCTTCCATTTCCTTTAAGAGGAAATTTTATTTTCATTTTATTTATACATACTCTCTGTGACTGATATCTCACTGTCACGCACACACACACACACACACACACACACACACACACACACACACACACACACACACACCTGTGCAGTGAAAAAGTGGAATGAATGTTCTATGTGTTCTGCTTCTTTTCCTCTAATAAACAATGTCATTACTGCTCGTTTAATGTTCGACGAACCGATGATCGTGAATCGAATTCAAATGACTCTGTTTGAGTTACATTAAGAAAATAATTCCGATTCAAACAGAAATAAATGATCCTACTACAGAGTACAGTACATTAACACTGAATAAGTTCCATGTAACTTTATTATCTTTACCTTAGTAATCAATTTAAAGCGACTCTGACACAGCGTGTCAACTCTGCCAATCGATTTCAAAGGACTCTAATGCCTTTACGCAGAGAATCCATTTCAAGTGATTCATATACAGCGTACTGTATGCTACAAATTGATTCAGTTTCAAGTGACACATCTACGCTAAGCTACTACCGAAACTGAAATGTCTGCAACATTCAAATTAAAGTGAAAACACACGTTGTTACGCGGCTATGCTAATGCCTGACTGGCTGATAGCAGTCACTTAGCAGCAGGATGACAAAGACTGCAGACATTTGTGCAATTATGAACGCGCTAATCACACTCGTCACCTGAGAGACAGGAGCGCTAGCAGCACAAGACGGCCCGGGGGAAATGGCTGAGCGTTACTATAACATCGCCGTTTTCACAGCCGCATTAATGCCACATTAGAATTAAGAGCCATGTTGTTAGTGCGCTTTAATTAACACTAACATGCTCTGAGAAATGTGTTTCATGTGGTTCTGTGCCACCAGAGAGCATCTGAAGATGTGATGTCTGGAGACATTTTATGCTTCGTTGATGGAACTGAGAGAGCAGACGTGAAGAGACGGTGTTTTGTTGTCTCTGTGCCTCCTGTGGGAAGAGTGGCACTGGTGTGTCGCTAACGACCTCCATCCTCAGAGAGACTTCCTGTTGTTAAGCAGGATAAAGTGCAGGGAACATAAAGAGAAGACAGATGACACTGAGACGTTGTTCCTGATGTTTCCTTTTAGCTAGTTCATTTTGGCTACTAGTATTTAACTAAACAATACACTCAAAAAATGGTTTTGCAGCACTGTTTGTTTTACCCAAATATGTTTTGTTAAAATAACACACATACATTTCATTCCCCATCAAAACACTATTGTATTGCGTTTAATTAACTTAAAATGTGTCATGTTCTACTATACTTAATAATCAGTCGTTAAACTAACGTAAAGCGTTTAATGTCGCGATTCAAAAAACCGGAAGTGACGATTTCCAACGTATTGGATGAAGACAGCGCGAAAGAGGGAAGATGGTGAATGGTGTCAGACGAGGTTTTTGGAAAGCACTTTGAAACGGTGAGTGTAAATAGTCTAATATATAGAAATCTTTCTGACAATAAATGATTACTCTAAAACCGTTGTTTGTTTAATGTTAATAAGTTTACTAAATGTTAAGTGCTATTTTTTTTCTCATTTGCTGTCCGTTCACAGTAACATGAGCTATTTCTGTCAGGTCACATTTAATAATATTAGCCGTGTTATATGTTCCCAGTTACAAAGTTTGTATTTTGCTGGCATAAGTTTTTTTTCGTCGGTTCATACAAGCGTGTATGTATGTACACGTGCTTGTTGCTAACGTTAGCATATGTCTGAGGTGATTTTTTTTTGTCGGTTCATATGATCTTTGCAAACAGAGGAGGAGTAATTGGAGAAAAAATTAAACACCTCTTGGTGCCCACTAGTTTCCTAGTCAGACAGATGTTTCATGTATAACACTACTGTATATGGATAATGTTCTGCATAGTTTAGCTCAAACTTACCCCAGCACAACAGCCTGGAATTTTAAAGCTTTGTTCTTATTTGAAAATCTTTAGACTGATGACATCGAAGTGAGGAGAGTGTGTATAATCGAAGCTCTTTGTGCCTACCTAAATGAAGAACCTACCAGACTGTTTCAGGAGTGTTTTGTGAGTATATGCTTTTTAAAATGGATTCTAAATGCTTTTTTTTTAAAGCTGATAAACAGGAATTTGAGTGTAATGTGTTTTTTAAAATATATCCACTCTAGGATACAGACAATGCCACTGCAGAGGAGGCGATCCAGGATATATGGCATTTAATAATTGTTAGACATCGTTACACTACCATCTGGACATTTTGGTTGCATGTGTCACGGTGTGACACGGTGAGACAAAGGATTGAGTGAGGATCCAAATGCAGTTTTAAGGTTTTAATAAACAAAACACAAACAAACAGTAGGCAGGCAAAACAGATCGGGACACTGAACAGGAACAGAGAACGGCACAGACCAGATACAAACACAAACAACGACCCACCACCGGGAAGTGAACAGACAGAGTAGATATAGTGGACAGGAGCCAATAACAAAGCAGAGACGATTAGAGACAAAGACAAGACACCTGGGGAAGAGATGGAATGTGATTAGTGTCCATGGTGAGCAATGAGTGGGCGGAGCAAAACAATTAATACCAGGGAGAGACGGCAGACAGAAACAAGGGGAAAACACAGACAGACACATTACAGAGCCCCCCCCCCCTACGAGCGGCTTCCAGACGCTCCCAAGTCCACAAAACCCAGTTCAGGCGGGTGGAGCGAAGGCGCAACCAGGGTGGGAGGGCGGGTCGGGTTCGTGTAGTGGTGGCGCCCGCTGAGCAGGAGGCCGGGGTGGCGCCAGCCGGGCCAGAGGCCAGGGCGGCGCTGGCCGAGCAGGAGGCCAGGGCGGCGCCGGCCGAGCAGGAGGCCAGGGCGGCGCCGGCCGAGCAGGAGGCCAGGGCGGCGCCGGCAGAGCAGGAGGCCAGGGCGCAGCTGGGAGAACAGGAGGCCAGGGTGGCGCCGGGTGAACAGGAGGCCAGGGCGGCGCCGGGAGAACAGGAGGCCAGGGCGGCGCCGGGAGAACATGAGGCCAGGGCGGAGCCGGGAGAACATGAGGCCAGGGCGGAGCCGGGAGAACATGAGGCCAGGGCGGAGCCGACAAAGCAGGAGGCCAGGGCGGCGCCGGCAGAGCAGGAGGCCAGGGCGGCGTCGGGTGAACAGGAGGCCAGGGCGGCGCCGGGAGAACAGGAGGCCAGGGCGGCGCCGGGAGAACAGGAGGCCAGGGCGGAGCCGGTAGAACAGGAGGCCAGGGCGGAGCCGGAGGAGGAGCCAGAGACCAGAGCAGGACCGGAGACCAGGGCGGTGCCGGAGGAGGAGCCAGAGACCAGAGCAGGACCGGAGACCAGGGTGGTGCTGGAGGCGGAGCCAGAGACCAGAGCAGGACCAGAGACCAGGGTGGTGCTGGAGGCGGAGCCAGAGACCAGAGCGGGACCAAGGAGCAGGGTGGTGCTGGAGGCGGAGCCAGAGACCAGAGCAGGACCGGAGACCAGGGTGGTGCTGGAGGCGGAGCCAGAGACCAGAGCAGGACCGGAGACCAGGGTGGTGCTGGAGGCGGAGCCAGAGACCAGAACGGAGTTGGCAGCCAGGGTGGTGCTCTGGGCCTGTGAACAGGGACAGGAGGTAGAAGGGCTGGCAAGTCCAGCGAAGCAAAACACAGGAAAACAGAAACATGCATAGGTTCAGGCCAGGCAGAGAGTTCAGGTAGTTTGGGTGTCATGATGTCGACCGCGTTCTCTGACTCAGTCATTTCGGTCGACCCGGCTGAGTCGGCTGGTTCCGTCAGCTCGGTCGGTTCCTTCGACCCGGTCGGTTCGGGCGAACCGGTCGGTTCGGCAGGTTCCGTCGGCCCAGTCGGTTCCGTCGGCCCGGTCGGTTCCGTCGGCCCGGTCGGTTCGGCAGGTTCCGTCGGCCCGGTCGGTTCGGCAGGTTCCGTCGGCCCGGTCGGTTCGGCAGGTTCCGTCGACCCGGTCGGTTCGGCAGGTTCCGTCGCCCCGACGGTTCCGTCGGCCCGGTCGGTTCGGCAGGTTCCGTCGCCCCGACGGTTCCGTCGACCCGGTCGGTTCGGCAGGTTCCGTCGACCCGGTCGGTTCGGCAAGTTCCGTCGGCCCGGTCGGTTCCGTCGGCCCGGTCGGTTCGGCAGGTTCCGTCGCCCCGACGGTTCCGTCGACCCGGTCGGTTCGGCAGGTTCCGTCGACCCGGTCGGTTCGGCAGGTTCCGTCGGCCCGGTCGGTTCGGCAGGTTCCGTCGGCCCGGTCGGTTCGGCAGGTTCCGTCGGCCCGGTCGGTTCCGTCGACCCGGTCGGTTCGGCAGGTTCGGCAGGTTCCGTCGACCCGGTCGGTTCCGTCGACCCGGTCGGTTCGGCAGGTTCCGTCGACCCGGTCGGTTCGGCAGGTTCCGTCGACCCGGTCGGTTCCGGCGACCCGGCTGGTTCCGGCGACCCGGCTGGTCCAGCTGGCGGCTTAGGGATGCCGGCCGCCCGAGCCGACCTCATCGGGGTATCGCCAGTTTGGAGACCAGCCGGTCAGCACGGACCTCAGCCGAGCTCGCTGGTACGGTAGCCATGGGAACTGGCTCAATCACGGGTGTGCACGGGACTGGTCTGGGCGGAGGCACTGTGGAGCATTCGGGCGTCCGTGGCTGATTCCACTCTGTGGCCCACGGACCCCGATGCTTGCTGCCACCCCCCAAAAAATACTTACGGCCGGCTTCCGTCTCTACACTGCTCACGCTCAGCGTGGACTCGTCCAGGAGCAACGCCAAGTTGACGAACTCTGAGAATGTTTTTATCTCTCGAGTAGACGGCATCAGATACCGCAGGATGTCCTTTAGTCCGTACTTAAAAATGTCCTTGAGAGCCTTCTCCCCAAAGTTGACCTCGTTGCACAGGTCCAAGAATACCTCCGTGTATTCCTCAACTGGGGCGTCCTCCTGACGTAGACAAAACAGGATTTCTGCTGGATCCATGTGGTTGGTCGTTCTGTCACGGTGTGACACGGTGAGACAAAGGCGAGTGAGGATCCAAATGCAGTTTTAAGGTTTTAATAAACAAAACACAAACAAACAGTAGGCAGGCAAAACAGATCGGGACACTGAACAGGAACAGAGAACGGCACAGACCAGATACAAACACAAACAACGACCCACCACCGGGAAGTGAACAGACAGAGTAGATATAGTGGACAGGAGCCAATAACAAAGCAGAGATGATTAGAGACAAAGACAAGACACCTGGGGAAGAGATGGAATGTGATTAGTGTCCATGGTGAGCAATGAGTGGGCGGAGCAAAACAATTAATACCAGGGAGAGACGGCAGACAGAAACAAGGGGAAAACACAGACAGACACATTACAGCATGTTTTATTTTTTTTTTTTTTTTTTTTTTTTTTTTACTTCTTGTAAATGTATTTTATTTAATTGTAGTTATCTTGTCAGCCGAGTTCTAATTTTCACCTTCTGACTTTGTTTTTGAATCAAAAGACTGCAAATATTTTAGATAATCTTATATTTTGCATAAGAATTTTGCACATGTTCAAAAGACTCTTTAATATATTGACTGAGCAGGCTGTTTAAAACACTGTTTATTGCAAGTTTGGCAAATACAGCTTTATAAATTGTTACATTTCTTTGTGGGTTTTTTTACTCTACAAGACAATCACACACAAACAAATGCTGTTTTGAAGGGCGTAACTTTAAATCGAAATCATTGAGTAACAGTAACAAAAGCCAATTGGATGGAACCACTGTCCATAATTTAATTGAATTATTTGAAACTAATCTCCTTGTGTTGGCTGAATTAAACCTGTTTGACCAATTTTAAATAAACAAAATTATGTCCAGTTAACTTAAACAGTTTAAATTACAAGGAAGCAATTCCATTGATTTGTTTGGACATTACTTTTTTACATAGATTCATCCCTATTCTGTTGTGTTGTCACAACACAAGAAGTTTACATAGATTCAAAACCTTCCATTAATGGTAATGAAACGCAAGTTGCTTGTGTGGAACTACTGTCCATAATTGAATTAAGTAAGATGAACAAATCATTTTTTTGAGTGTACAGTGTGCTAACGCCTGATCCCAAATTTACCTCATATATTCATTCATTCATTCATTCATTCATTCATTTCCTACCGCTTATCTGAACGTTTCGGGTCACGGGGACTCTCAGGCGTCATCGGGCATCGAGGCAGGATACACCCTGGGCGGAGTGCCAACCCATCACAGGGCACACACACACTCTCATTCACTCACACACTCACACACTACGGACAATTTTCCAGAGATGCCAATCAACCTACCATGCATGTCTTTAGACCGGGGGAGGAAACCGGAGTACCCGGAGGAAACCCCTGAGGCACGGGGAGAACATGCAAACTCCACACACACAAGGTGTAGGCGGGAATCAAACCCCCAACCCTGGAGGTGTGAGGCAAACGTGCAATCCACTAAGCCACCGTGCCCCCTACCTCATATATAATAAAGTAAATTATTATTCTTTTTTTAAAATTATGTTGTACACTTAACATATCTTGTTAGCAAATTTACCTGCTAGTTTTACACTATAACATATTTTAGCTAGCTGGCTAGTTAGGCTTCTCAATAATATGTCATAAAAACTGATAGATCGAATTTTACTATTTCATGTTTAAAAAAAATCCACTAAGCGATTCAAATAAAATTAAGTGATGTAACATGATGTAGTTTGTTAATAAGGAAATTCTATGTGTTAGCTAACACTCGCTAATCAATAATGAAGCTCCTGAGTAAGTGCCTGACTTCGTGCAGGAGACGTGTTTGTGCTTATGAAGAAGTAAAGCATCAGTTGGACAAGGAGGTGATGGGCTCTGAAGTGGGAGGTATGGAATTGATCTTGAAAATGTTGAAGGTCTCTGTCCAGGAAAGATGAGCGTGAATGAATAATTTATCATTCATGTAGAGAGTCAGGCGCCTGAGGGGTCGACTGATGGGCCGAGTGAAAGGGCCTCTGGTGGACAGCAGCTCGGGACGAACGTTGCCTGGAAACAGACTTTATTTTATTTTTTTTTGTTTTCTGGTGGTGATGTCGGCCTTGAACACGGGCCGTGGAGACGCTGCGCCGTTGTCTGCCTTGTTCAGTTGTTCATCACTCACTCGAGCCTTTTCTCACTGAAGTTCATCCAAAACCTGAGACATGCAAAACATGCAGGAGGACTGTGAAATACACACACTTAGCATCTCGAATATTAATACTACACAATAAACACTATAAACAATATAGTACTGTATACAATATTCTATACACTACACATTTACAGTACTTGGCAGAAGCCAATATCTGGAGCAACTTACATTTACATATCTGAGCACATGATATTTAAGTGTATACACACTATACACTACACACCATATACTACACACTATACACTATACACCATATACTACACACTATACACCATATACTACACACTATACACCATATACTACACACTATACACCATATACTATACACTACACACTATACACCATATACTACACACCATACACCATATACTACACACTACACACTATACACCATATACTACACACTATACACCATATACTACACACTACACACTATACACCATATACTACACACTACACACTATACACCATATACTACACACTATACACCATATACTACACACTACACACTATACACCATATACTACACACTATACACCATATACTACACACTATACACCATATACTACACACTATACACCATATACTACACACTATACACTATACACCATATACTACACACTATACACCATATACTACACACTATACACCATATACTACACACTATACACTATACACCATATACTACACACTATACACCATATACTACACACTATACACCATATACTACACACTATACACCATATACTATACACCATATACTACACACTACACACTATACACCATATACTACACACTATACACCATATACTACACACTATACACCATATACTACACACTATACACCATATACTACACACTATACACCATATACTACACACTACACACTATACACCACATACTACACACTATACACCATATACTACACACTACACACTATACACCATATACTACACACTATACACCATATACTACACACTATACACCATATACTACACACTACACACTATACACCATATACTACACACTACACACTATACACCATATACACCATATACTACAACTAACACCATATACTACACACTATACACCATATACTACACCATATACTACACACTATACACTATACACCATACTACACACTATACACCATATACTACACACTATACACTATACACCATATACTACACACTATACACCATATACTACACAACACTACATACACACTATAACACCATATACTACACACTATACACCATATACACCATATCACATACACACACTACACTATACACCATATACTACTATACACCTATCTACACACTATACACCATATACTACACACTATACAGTACACTATACAACCATATACTACACACTATACACACCTATACACCATATACTACACACTACTACACATATACTACCATACCATAACTACACTACACACTATACACCATATACTACACACTATACACCATATACTATACACCATATACTACACACTACACACTATACACCATATACTACACACTATACACCATATACTACACACTATACACTATACACCATATACTACACACTATACACCATATACTACACACTATACACCATATACTACACACTACACACTATACACCATATACTACACACTATACACCATATACTACACACTACACACTACACACTATACACCATATACTACACACTACACACTATACACCATATACTACACACTACACACTATACACCATATACTACACACTATACACCATATACTACACACTATACAGTACACTATACACCATATACTACACACTATACAGTACACTATACACCATATACTACACACTATACACCATATACTACACACTGTACACCATATACTACACACTATACACTGTATACCATATACACCACAGCATACATATACATCTAAACTACACACTGTACAGTCCACTGTGTACTTATTGACTACATCATCACCCCTCGAGTGTCAGATGTCAACACCATGCTTAAAGCCATTCACATTGTATTCACACTCCTGCTCTAACACGACACTTTTACATGCTTATTAGATGTTTCTACAGCTTTTGGATGTATTTTGAATAATTACAGTACTAAAAAAATCTGAGCAATCCTGCATCCCTCTACAGGTTCATAGGGGGGACATGGCAAGTCAGTCAGGGGTGAAGCACTTTACTGATTCGGTTCTTTTATACACATCTGTTTCATGCTATTTAGAACAACCTGTTTTCATGGATAAGAAAGATGATTGATTCATGTGTCACTGCTCCATCATCTCACTCTTTAATTACACTGCATCAGATGTCACAGCCAACACTATATTAAACCCGAATCATAATAAAACTGTGAACACAATCTAACATGTTAATTTAATGAAAAGCAATAATGAAAAAAAAATCACAATAATTTATAGAATTAGTTGTTAATTCAACTACAACAAATGCAGGTAGATTTGCAATTCAAACGAGAGAACATGAATCGTTATGAACTTGAGTCACTTGAAATGTCGGTTCGTTTACTTACTTTACTTGTTTTTGCTTTTTTCGACTTGTTTTGATGTTTGTTTGCTTGTTGTTGGTTTCAAGTAAACAATCCAATATGAGCCGTATGAGCTTGGTGTGAACCGATTCAATAGGGCGCCTTAGCGGTCGCTCATTGAAAAAAGAACCGAACCGTTGGTGATTCACACACACACACACACACACACACACACACACACACGGGTGTGTGTGTGTGTGTGTGTGTGTGTGTGTGTGTGTGTGTGTGTGTGTGTGTGTGTGTGTGTGTGTGAGAGAGAGAGAGAGAGAGAGAGAGAGAGAGAGAGAGACACAGAGAGAGCGAGAGACAGATACAGAGAGAGAGGGAGAGAGAGACAGATACAGAGACAGAGATACAGAGAGAGAGAGAGAGAGAGAGAGAGAGAGAGAGAGAGAGAGAATGCACGCTCGCGGTCACTGGATCCCACCGCACTATTTCAGCGGGATGTGAGGTGTAGAAACGACACTCTTTCATGTCATCCCACCATTTACACCTCTTCTGGACGTTTCTTTCAGCAGACGAGTGAATAAGGAATAAAAGGTAAGATCAGAAGGCGCGCTCACACGCACGCACGCACGCACACACACACACACACACACACACACACACACACACACAGAGGAAAGCTACATTGTGTCTCTGTCACGATTTAATAACGAGATGAAATCACGTCGTTGACACGTGAATGAACTGCTCAGGTGCAGTGGACGTGTAAAGGCTGTTGTTAGAGCTTTGTGTCATAAACACACACTCATGCTATTATTCTCTTATTTGAAACTTTTGTCCTTAAAAACGCTTCGTTTGAATTAGAAACCGTCATCATCGTCATCATCATCATCATCATCGTCACTTTTAGCTCCACATGTATGGAACAGATGCGTTATAAGCTAATAGAGTTGAAATAGAGAGGCGATAAAGGTCCTACAGTAGTTTGCTTTTTGGTGAATCAGCGATTCTGTGTTTCATCGCGATATTTCAGCGTTCAGAGCGATACAAACATTTTTACTAACATTATTACTAACATTACTAACATTATTACTAACATTATTACTAACATTACGAACATTACTAACATTAGTAACATTACTAACATTATTACGAACATTACTAACATAATCATGTAGCTTCAGTACAAACAATATGATCGATATGATAATATAAAGGTATGAGAAAGGAATAAATCTCAGCACCTGAAGTGTTTATTACCGAACACGACTTTTTATCCCTTTTAGTTACATTTAGTTAGCACTTGTATTTATTTGTGTTATTATTGCAGACTCCCTTTTTCTCTCTGTTGGAGTTTCTCAGTTTGTCAGGTTACACACACACACACACCGTCAGCTCCTCATGTTCAGCACTGTGTTTATAGTAAAACCTGAACATCTGGACTTGTGTGAATGGAGCTGTGTGTGTTCCTTCTTAGGTGATATTGGCTCATGATGCTGTGTTTTCATGATTTCTAGTGCAGTATTTAGATTAATCCCTGACGGTACAGTATGTGTGTGTGTGTGTGTGTGTGTGTGTGTGTGTGTGTGTGTGTGTGTGTGTGTGTGTGTGTGTGTTTATGTACGTGTGTGTATGTGTGTGTATGTGTGTGTATTTGTGTGTGTATATGTGTGTATGTGTGTATGTATGTGTGTGTGTATGTGTGTGTGTCTGTGTGTGTGTGTATGTGTGTGTGTGTGTGTGTGTGTGTGTGTGTGTGTGTGTGTGTGCGTGTATGTGTGTGTGTGTGTGTGTGTGTCCAGCCCTCGGTGACAGATTGATTCACAGTCCAACGTGGGAAGTTCCCAGGAAAAGTCAATTACAGTATATACGATTAAAAATCACAGAGATGTCTGTCTACATCTCTCTCTCTCTCTCTCTCTCTCTCTCTCTCTCTCTCTCTCTCTCTCTCTCTCTCTCTCTCTCTCTGTAATGTGCTGTATGATTAAAGGAGAGATGAAATGATGTTCTGTACAGTTGTAGTGAGAGCGATATTTTATTACAGAGCATTAACAGATGAAACGTGGAAATGTTTGATGTGTTACTCTG
Organism: Tachysurus fulvidraco; assembly: GCF_022655615.1. Classification (NCBI taxonomy): domain Eukaryota; kingdom Metazoa; phylum Chordata; class Actinopteri; order Siluriformes; family Bagridae; genus Tachysurus; species Tachysurus fulvidraco. The sequence continues at coordinate 18,321,746 of NC_062518.1, forward strand.
TGATGCAACTTACAGATCTTAAGAACTGTGTGTGTGTGTGTGTGTGTGTGTGTGTGTGTGTGTGTGTGTGTGTGTGTGTGTGTGTGTGTGTGTGTGTGTGTGTGTATGTGTGTGTGTGTGTGTGTGTGTGTGTGTGTGTGTGTGTGTGTGTGTGTGTGTGTGTGTGTGTGATAAAATTGGATTGTTCTGCTCTTGTGCTGTAACACAAAGTGAACTGTGTGTCATTATATAAAGTCAGTGATGTTCCTGACTGCTTCTGTTACCTAGAGTCAATATGCTGCAGGACTGAGAGAGAGAGAGAGAGAGAGAGAGAGAGAGAGAGAGAGATTACACCACCACATGAACACTTTCTTTCTTTCTTTCTTTCTTTCTTTCTTTCTTTCTTGTAAATTATTTTCCACAGCACAAATACAGTGCAGAGAAATGAAGAGAGAGAGAATGAATTAAAGAAAGAATGAATGAGAGAGAGAGACAAAAAGAAAAACATAAGAAAGAAAGAAAAAGATGAAAAGAAAAGAATGTCAATGAGAGAGCAGGTTTGTTTTTCAGGGCCTCAAGACATGAACACACACAGGTGTCATTATAGCTGCTGATTTCTGATGATGTATTGTTTGAGCTTCTCTGTCTGACCTGTGTGTGTGTGTGTGTGTGTGTGTGTGTGTGTGTGTGTGTGTGTGTGTGTGTGTGTGTGTGATTGTGTGTGTGTGATTGTGTGATTGTGTGTGTGTGATTGTGTGTCAGTCACACTAATGGCTCTGTAAAGGAAATTACAGGTAGATTGCTTCGTATTGGAGGTCTTTTAATCCAGATTGATTTTTACTCTCACTCACACACACTCACTCACTCACACATACACACTCACACACACACACACTCACACACACACACACACACACACACACACACACACACACACACACACACACACACACACACACACACACACACACACATCAAGGTTTACAATCAAACACAAGATGACTGACTCTGGCAAATCTCATCAACATGCAAATTCACCTGGAACAAAATGACACACAGGACAGAAAAGTGGAAACGATTGGAAGATAATTTTACGCTTCGCAAACATGGTGTGTGTGTTGTGTGTGTGTGTGTGTGTGTGTCTGTGTGTATGTGTGTGTTTGTGTGTGTGTGTGTGTGTGTGTTTTTGTGTGCGTGTGTGTGTGTGTTTGTGTGTGTGTTTGTGTGTGTGTGTGTGTGTGTGTGTTTGTGTTGTGTAGAGCAGCAACATCAGTATGTAAGATGTTCATGCACCTTAACACCCTGGGCTACATGAGAAAGAAAGAAAGAAGATAAAGGAGAGAAGTAAGAAAAAAAGATAAGAAAAAAGATGGAATGAAAAACAGAAAAACAAAGAAAAAGAAGGGAAAATCTAAAATAAATATTATTTAATTTTTTATTGTCTCTTTGTGTATAAAAATCTGATGTCTTCTTCTCTAAATCTGAGAATCTAAGATATTACTATAGAGAAACCTCAGGATACACGTGTCTGTGTGACGTGTCAGTGAGACGTGTCTGTGTGACGTGTCTGTTTGACGTGTCAGTGAGACGTGTCTGTGTGACGTGTCAGTGAGACGTGTCTGTTTGACGTGTCTGTTTGACGTGTCTGTGTGACGTGTCTGTTTGACGTGTCAGTGAGACGTGTCTGTGTGACGTGTCAGTGAGACGTGTCAGTGAGACGTGTCTGTGTGACGTGTTAGTGAGACGTGTCTGTGTGACATGTCAGTGAGACGTGTTTATGTAACATGTTAGTGAGACGTGTCTGTGTGACATGTCAGTGAGACGTGTTTATGTAACATGTTAGTGAGACGTGTCTGTGTGACGTGTCAGTGAGACGTGTTTATGTAACGTGCTAGTGAGACGTGTCTGTGTGACATGTCAGTGAGACGTGTTTATGTAACATGTTAGTGAGACGTGTCTGTGTGACGTGTCAGTGAGACGTGTTTATGTAACGTGCTAGTGAGACGTGTCTGTGTGGCATGTCAGTGAGACGTGTTTATGTAACATGTTAGTGAGACGTGTCTGTGTGACATGTCAGTGAGACGTGTTTATGTAACATGTTAGTGAGACGTGTCTGTGTGACGTGTCTGTGTGACGTGTTTATGTAACGTGTTAGTGAGACGTGTCTGTGTGACGTGTCAGTGAGGCGTGTTTATGTAACATGTTAGTGAGACGTGTCTGTGTGACGTGTCAGTGAGGCGTGTTTATGTAACATGTTAGTGAGACGTGTTTATGTAACATGTTAGTGAGACGTGTTTATGTAACATGTTAGTGAGACGTGTTTATGTAACATGTTAGTGAGACGTGTTTATGTAACATGTTAGTGAGACGTGTCTGTGTGACGTGTCTGTGAGACGTGTTTATGTAACGTGCTAGTGAGACGTGTCTGTGTGACGTGTCAGTGAGGCGTGTTTATGTAACATGTTAGTGAGACGTGTTTATGTAACATGTTAGTGAGACGTGTTTATGTGACGTGTCAGTGAGACATGTTTATGTAACATGTTAATGAGACGTGTCTGTGTGACGTGTCAGTGAGACGTGTTTATGTAACATGTTAGTGAGACGTGTTTATGTAACGTGTCAGTGAGTCATGTTTATGTAACGTGTCATTGTGACGTGTTTATGTAACGTGTCAGTGTGACGTGTTTATGTAACGACTCAGTGTGACGTGTTTATGTAACGTCTCAGTGTGACGTGTTTATGTAACGTGTCAGTGAGTCGTGTTTATGTAACATGTCAGTGAGACGTGTTTATGTAACATGTCAGTGTGACGTGTTTATGTAACATGTCAGTGTGACGTGTTTATGTAACATGTCAGTGAGTCGTGTTTATGTAACGTGTCATTGTGACGTGTTTATGTAACGTGTCAGTGAGTTGTGTTTATGTAACGTGTCATTGTGACGTGTTTATGTAACGTGTCATTGTGACGTGTTTATGTAACGTGTCATTGTGGCGTGTTTATGTAACGTGTCAGTGTGACGTGTTTATGTAACGTGTAATTGTGTCGTGTTTATGTAATGTGTCATTGTGACGTGTTTATGTAACGTGTCAGTGTGATGTGTTTATGTAACGTGTAATTGTGTCGTGTTTATGTAATGTGTCATTGTGACGTGTTTATGTAACGTGTCAGTGTGACGTGTTTATGTAACGTGTCATTGTGACGTGTTTATGTAGCGTGTCAGTGAGTCGTGTTTATGTAACGTGTCATTGTGACGTGTTTACGTGACCTGTCTGTGGTAGAGGTCCCTCAGGACACGTGTTAACAGTTAAGACACACGGGAAGTTGGGACACGTTCAGTAAACGTCTCTGTGCTGTGACGTTCCAGCTAAAGGTCAGCGTGACCTTTCCTCTCCTGAAGATCTCTCCATCACTGTAACATTTACACACCACCTCCTGAATCCTGATGAAACCAACAGCCAGGGAGATGTTCTGAACACCGGAGCAGCAGTGAGACAAATGTCCTCAGATTAACACAGTAATGTGTCGTGTGTTTTAACAGCAGAAATTAAAGGGAAGCACCAAGAAGCCTGAAGAATTCATTTAACAACCCTAAATCAATCAAAAGACAAAAGAAAGAAAGAAAGAAAGAAAGAAAGAAAGAAAGAAAGAAAGAAAGAAAGAAAGAAAGAAAGAAAGAAAGAAAGAAAAATCATAATGACATTTGTAAAAATACAAGAAATTGGGACTCATTGAGGAAGATTCTGTAATTGATTTGAATCACTGAATTGATTCAAATGACTGAATGACTGGTGGTTCTTTGATCTAATCTCAGAATCTTATCTGAATGAACTGTAGTAAACTCTGTAAAAATCAGACGCCGTTTGGACGTCTCTGCAGACCCCAGCAGTGGTGTGTGTGAGGCTCAGAACATGTCCATTTTTTTCTGTGTCTGTTTTTTGTGGTGAAATTGAGTCTGATTCACTGACAGAGTCTGATTGTTCTCCGTCCCTCGCCTCAAGCAGCTGGACAACCTGAATGTCTAATCTGCATTCATCACACACCGGCTGAGCGTCCAGGAGGAAGAGAAGAGGA